>NC_046663.1:10304761-10372211 GCF_010883055.1 Belonocnema kinseyi | reverse complement strand
TTTTATTTAATTTAAACAAATTCATCTGGTGGCAGTCAACTATTTTTAATTTAAAATTAAAATATTTTTTGGTTAAAATGTCAACTATTAAATTTTTTGGAAGAATTGATATTTTTTGGAGTTATTACAAAAGTGGAACTACTTAATTATAAATGAAAATTTTCCAAATATTTATTATTTACGCTCAAAATTAATTTTTTTTTTTAATTGAAAATTTTACAATTTTGTTGAAAAATCCGTTAATTTTTGCTTAAACTAACTATTTTATTGAAAAATTCGACCTTTTTGGTAGCAAATTAGTCTACTTGAATGAAAACTTAATTATTTGTTTGAAAATTAAATTTTTTGTTGCAAATTAATATTTTTAAGTTAAAAATTCGTTTTTTTTTGTTGAAAGAGCAATAGTTTGATTAAAAATGAATCTAATTTGGTTAAAGATCCAACTATTTTGTCAAAAGACATTTTTTGGGTTAAAATATCAACTATTTGATTTTTCATTTATAATTGATCTTTTTTGGTTAAAAGTTCAACTATTTGGTTGAAATAGAAAATATTTTGTAAAAGAATTTATCTTTCTTAGTAAAAAATGAATCTTCCTTGATAAATTTCAGCTATTTAAATGAAAATTTATGTATTTTGTTAAAAACTTGTATTTTTTTGGTCGAAACTTAATCTTGTAATTAAAAAAAAGTTTATTTGTTGATTGTTTAACTGTTGCATGAGAAGTTGAAGTGTTTTGTTAAAAAAATTCTTCTTTTCTGCTAGAAAATTAATATTAATAATTTTTAATAAAAAAAAAAAATTTGGTTCAAACTCCACGTATTTTGTTGAATTTTTTTTGCTCGAAATATGTAATATTTGATTTTTCTTTAATTATTCATCTTTCTTAGTTAAAAGTTGATGTATTTGGTTGAAAATTTGTATTTTTTACTTAAAAATTGACCTTGTTCGTCAAAAATGTTTATTTAATGGATAATTCAACTATTTGCTAGAAAATGTATATAATTTATTTACAAAAATCTTTTTTTCTAATAGAAAATTAATGTTGGTGGTTGAAAATTTAACTATTTTGTTGAAAATGCATGTATTATTTTTTTGAAAAAGGTTCTCTTTGCTGAAAAAATTAATTTTCTTTTGCTGAAAAATTTTCTTTTTGGAAATAAAATGACCTATTGGCGTCAAAAATAACTGTTTTAATTGAAAACTCATAATTTTAGTTGAAACCTTATCTTTTAGTTGAAACTTTAACTATATTTTTCAAATCAGGTATTTTGTTGAAAATTCGTCCTTTCGGTACAAATTTAATCTTTTGGTTGAGAATTCAGCTATTTGGTTAAAGATTAACCTTTTTGTTCAAAAATCATATTTTTAAATTCAAAATTCAACTGCTTTATAGAAAAATAGTCTTTTTTGATTAAAATCATTTATTTGAATCAAAGAAATTTCCTTTAATTACAGAAACCTTTCTCTGACGTGTAGAAGATTATTTTCCTTCATTCAAATTTATTTATTTTTTGACCAACAAATCCTTTTTCTGCGTAATCATCGTGGCGTAATAGTTGAAGAGCTGTTTATCGAATAGTATACATAGCTTGTAGAATGCTCGCCCTAGTCTTCGTAGAAGGCCAACGGCCGTTCGTAATTACAAGAGTCAATTAAAAAATAGATGAGAAAACTTACAGTGAAAACAAAAATACAAATTTTCTGTTACTAAATAAAATTTTTTTGAAGGACGCAAACAAAATCAGGTCATGAAAAAAATTCAGGTTTTTTTTTAACTCTGAATTTTGATTGAAGATCAGATTTCTTGCAAAAAGTTGTCAAAGATGTTGAATTTTTAAGCTAAAAGGACAAATTTGTACAAAGACTGTGAAATTTTCGAGAAAAAAGGTAATTTTCCACCATAAAAAATGAATTTTAAATATAAAAAGTTTAGTTTTCAATAAAAAAGATGACTTCAACAAAATGGTTAAATTTTGAGCAGAATAACTAAATAATTCAATAAATTTTCACCAAAAAATTATTTTTTTAAAAATTAACAAATTTAAATCAATAAAAAAAGGATTTTTTAACAAAATATTTAAATTCTCAAGTATAGCTAAATTTGCAGATAAAAAAATAATTTTTGTGCCATTAAAAAAAACGAATTTTCTTAAAAATGGGTTAATTTTAAAACAAAAAGATAAATTTTTCAAGAAAATAATTAATTTTCTACGAAAATATATCATTTTTCAATAAAACGCATGTATTTGCAATATAATTGTTAAATTTTGAAACAAAAAAAAAAACGAATTCACTACTCAATAATTGAAATAAAAGATAGTTAAATTTAACAAAAAAAGGGACATTTTTAACTGAGTAGTTTCATTTTGAACCAGAAAAGTTAAAATTTTTACCAAAAGAAAAGAATTTTTTAAATAAAAAGACGAATTTTCAACAAAAGTGTTACACTTTCAACCAACAAAAATGCTACATTTTCAACCAAAAATATAAATTTTTACCAAAAACAGGTAATTTCTAAACGTGTAGGATACATTTTTTATCAAAATGACGAATTTGGAAACAAAATAAACGAATTTTTTATCAAATAGTGAAATTTCCAAATAAAAAATAAATTTTTGACTAAATAGTTGAATTAAAAAAAACGTAAATTTTCAACCAAAAATAAAACGAACTTTTAACAAAATAGGTCATTTTTTAACTAAGGAGATAAATATTTAACCAAA
Source organism: Belonocnema kinseyi (assembly GCF_010883055.1). Taxonomy (NCBI): domain Eukaryota; kingdom Metazoa; phylum Arthropoda; class Insecta; order Hymenoptera; family Cynipidae; genus Belonocnema; species Belonocnema kinseyi. The sequence goes on along the minus strand of NC_046663.1, from coordinate 10,369,485 downwards.
ATAATTAATTTTTTACAAAATAGTTACATTTTCAACAAAACAAGAAACATTTTAACCAAATAGTCAAATATTTAACAAAGCAGTTCAACCGCGGAGCTTAAATTAAAAAAAAAAATAATTTTTGGCCATGACAACTAATTTTCTACCACGAAAGATGAATATTCAAGAAATCACATGAATTTTTACCTAAAAAGTTTAATTTTAAGCAAAAAATTAATTTTGAATCAAACAGATGAATTTTTACCGAAATAGTTGAATTTGGAACAAATTAGTCAATTTTTTAAACCCAAAAAATTATTTTTTCCCAAAGCAAATCCTGTTGCAATATTTGTCCATTAAAAAAAATTCTCGTCAAAAATGTAATAGTTGATATTTTTATTAATAAATATTTCAATTTTAAACAAAAAAAAAAGCTTAAATTGCAAATAAAAAGATTTTAATTAAGAATAAAAACAGTTCAAATAGTGGAATCTTCAACCAAGAAGTTGAATTTTTATCTAAAAAAATCAATTTTCAACAAAAAAAGTAGTTCAATTTTCAATAATCAAAATGAATTCAAAAATTTTTTTTCTTAAATTGTTTTAATTTTCAACCAAATAGATGAATTCTCAACTAAAATAATAAGTAATTCCCCCCAAAAAAATTTTTTAACTTTGGTTAGATTTTTAATAAAAAATATGAATTCTCAACAAAAAATGTAGTAGTTCATATCTGAGCCCAAACATATTTCTTAATTAAAAATGAAACAGAGTATAAGTCAGCCAAAAAGATGAATTTTGAACGAAGAAGTTTTATTTTCTACCAAGAAAGGCTAATTAATCTAATCCCAAAAATTGTAATATGTTAATCAGTTATTTATGGTTAATTTTAATCATTCATTAAAATGTAGGATTTTAATGAGGAATTTACATTCAGAAAAAAATTACTATTTAATTATAGCAGATAAATCAGGACATTATCTACTTTTCAACCTCCTTCTCCATTATCATCTTATAACCCGGGGGGGGGGGGCAATCTAGAAAATAACAATTTCAAAGAAAAAGACCCATTTTCAATCAATAAGAATCATTTTATACCAAAAAAGATTTTTTTACAGAAAAATACCAAATCATAATATACTAAAAAAGTTACCAAATAAAAATAACAAATAGTACCAAAAAAACTGTCTAGTACCCAACATTTGATTTCAGGTACAAAAATTAAAAACCTAGTTGTTTTTGTGAGTAAAACTAATACCAATAATTCGTCCGATACTGGGCACAAATAAGGATAAAATGAATTAAAGTGCGTCGTTTTTTTCCCTCTTAGCTGCGAAATTTTATAAAACTCTGCAAGAGAATTCGACTGCAGTGGTGAAACTATTGTTTACCAGATAAAATGCTGCAAGTTGTCTGCTGAGCGAAAAATCATAAATCCGTCAAGCCAAGCTCGCGTAATCGTTCACAAAACAATATCGCATTTGGCTCCTCAGGCGATTTTAAAGCGACCAGCTTAGCTAAAAATATATCGGTAACTGCTGACTATAATTATAGAAGCGAAAGACAACATTCTTTACGAGTATGTTTCTCTACGCTATGACCAATTACTTGAACTGTTTACGTGAAAATATGTGTCTTGGCAACTATGCTATCTATCACTTTGTTATTTATCGTCTATGGGTATCTGGAAATTGTAAAAATTTGCATTCATTTCTTTTTAAAATTCAATTTGTATAAAATTGCTTTAGATGTTATGGAATTTTAATTCATTTATGCTACTAAAGCAGAGAAAGGTTCTTTGGCAATGTATCTTATAAGATTCGCAAATATGGATTTTTCAACTTTGAAGAATTCTTCGGAATTATTTTAATTTTCTGAAATAATTTTTTCTAAGCTGAGGGAATTTTATTTAGATATTAATTTTGTTTCGTTTAGCTATGATATATTCAAACTGGTTAAAAGAAAATATTTGTCTAGACAAGGATGCTATCAGCATTTGTCACTTATGATCTATTGGTTCTGATAAACGGACATAAACTCTCAAAATGGTACAATTTTGTATGGATAAAAAAAAGTTAGAGAACAGCTTTAGATATTATAGAATTTTCACAAATTTATATTTCTAGATCAGGAAATGCTTTTCAGCAATAAATCTTATAAGATTTGCGAATAAGGATTTTTGACGTTTCAAGAATTGTTCTGAATCATTTTATTTTTCGTAAGACTTTGTTTTCATGTTAAGGACATTCAATTTTAATATTAGGTTTCTACTTTTTAGCCGTAGAAATTATTTTTAATGTTAAGAGAAAATATTTGTTTTAGCAACCACGCTACTATTACTTTCTCATTTATGGTCTAAAGGTTCTGATAAACTGACATAAACTCTGAAAATTTTACAATTTTAAATTGGTTTTTTTAAATATAATGATAAAAAATTTCCTTCAATGTTGTATATTCTCGATTAATGTATGCTTCTAGGTCAAAAAATGTTCTTTGGCAATGAGCCTTATAAAATTCACGAATACGGATTATTTATGTTTGAAGAATTCTTCTAAATCATTTTATTTTCTTTCAGCCATTTTTTGCTTTAAATTAAAGTTTTCTTGATCTTCATTTATTGAAAAACATGCTTTTCTAATTTGAAGAAATTCAATTTGAATATTACTTTTCTTACTTTCAACGATGAAGAATTTTTTGAACCGTTTAAAAGAAAATATTTGTCTTGGCAACCATGTCATCTGACATTGTCATTTATAGTCTATAGGTTCTGATGAACAAACATAAATTCTGGAAATTAAACAATTTTGTATTGATAAAAAAAATATAATGATGGAGAATTGATTTGGATATTATAGAGTTTTCAATTATTTATACTGCTATAGCAGGAAATTCTTTTTGGCATTGAAGCTTATTATATTAGCGAAAAAAGATTTGTCATGTTTGAAGAATTTTTCAAAATTATTTACAATTTTTGAACTCATTTTTTCCAAATTGAGGAAATTCTAGTTTTATATTAATTTTGTTTCTTTTTACTATAAAGAATTATTTGAACATTTTAAAAGAAAATATTTGTCTTAACAACCATGCTATCTATCAGCTTATCATTTATGGTCTATATGATCTGATAAACATTCATAAACTCTGAAAGTTGTACAATTTTGCATTAATTTTTTAAATTTATTGATAGATAATGGCTTTAGATATTATAAAATTTTCATTAACTTCTGCTTCTAGATCAGGAAATATTCTTTGACAATGTGCCTTATAAGATTCGCGAATTAAGATTTTTCATGTTTTTTATTTTTCAGCCGTAAGAATTATTTAAACTGTTCAAGAAAAAATATTTGTTTGAGCAAGGATGATATCTATTACTTTGTCATTTATAGTCTATAGGTTCTAATAAACTGAAAACTCTGGAAATTGTTCAATTTTAAATTGATTACAAAAAATATATGATCATAGAGAATTTCTTTGGATGTTGTTTGGAGGATCCTTATAAATCATTTTAATTTACTAAACTTATTGTTTTCAAGTTCAGGAAATTAAATTTTATTATTAATTTTGTTTCTTCGAGCTGTAAAGGATCACTCGAACTATTTGACAGAAAATATGTCACAGAAAAAACAGAAGATAAACTTTACATCGATTTCCGACGAAAGATTCTCTACAGACAAAAATTAACTTCACAGGATAAACTTTACACAAAGATCGGTTAAACTTTGTTTTGTTTTTTCACGACACACACATGTTTTTTGAAAGACGCGAATTTGGGTCAACAAAACTTTATCGCTCTGAAAAATTTCCTGCAACACATTTTATTCTTAGTTTTTTCTGTGTTGTCTCAACAACCATGATATCTGATTTTGTCATTTCTGATCTATAGGTTCTGATAAACAGACAGTAACTCTGAACATCTTACAACTATGTACTGATAAAAATAATGATAGAGAATTGCTTTGAATATTATTGAATTTCCACTAATTGATACTTCGAGAGCAGGAAATGCTTTTTATCATTGAACCTTATAAGTTTCACGAACATGGATTTTTAATGTTTGAGGAATTATTCTAAATCATTTTAATTTTTTCAACCATGATTTGTTTTAAATTAAATTTGTCTTCATCTTCATTCATTCAAAAATTAATTTGTTTCGAAGTGGAGGAAATTCAATTTTAGTGTTAGTTTTCTTTCTTTCAACGATGAAGAATTATTTGAACTTTTTAAGAGAAAATATTTTTCTTAGCAACCATGCTATCTATAAATTTATCATTTATGGTCTATAGGATCTGATAAACATATACGAACCCTGGAAATTGTACAATTTTGCACTGACTTTTTTCAATTTAATGATAAAGAATTGCTTTGCATGTTAGAGAATTTCGCTTAATTTCTGTTTCTAGAGCAGGAAATGTTCTTTGGCAATGATCCTCAAGATTCGTGAATTTTTTTAAATGTTTTAAGAATTGTTCTAAAACCCTTTTATTTACTTAAATCAATGTTTCCAGGTTAAGAAAATTTAATTTTAAAATTAATTTTCTTTTTTTAAGCTATGCAAAGTTACTTGAACTTTTTAGAAGAAAATATTTGTTTCAGCAACCGTGCTATCTATATTTGTCATTTATGATCTATAAGTTTTGATAAACATACATAAATTCTGGAAATTGTAGAATTTTGAATTTATTTTGTAAAATATAGAGATAGAGAATTTTTTGTGTATTGTGTAATTTCTGCTAATTTCTGCTAATGGAGCACGCAGTGCTCTTTGGCGTTGAGCTTTATAAAATTCGCAAATATGGATTTTCCATGTTTGAAGAATTATTCTCAATTATTTAAATTTTCCGAAATAATTGTTTTCAAGTTAAGGAAATTCTATTTTGATATTAATTTTGTTTATCTTAACTATGCTCAATTATTTTAAATTTTTAAGAGAAAATATTTGTCTCAGCAATCATGCTATCTATCAGCTTGTCTTTTATGGTCTATGGGATATGGTACACATAGACAAACTCCAGAAGGTGTACAATTTTGTATTGCTTTTTTAAATTTATTAATAGAAAATAATTTCTATTTATTTAGATAATTGTTTTAAAGTAGGGAAAATTTAATTCTAACACTAATTTTGTTTCTTTCAACTATGTCGAATTACTTTAATTGTTAAAAAGCAAATATAAATTATCTATGCTGTTTGGCAATGAGCCTTATAAGGTTCGCGAATATGGATTTTTCATGTATAAAGACCTGTTCTTAATTACTTTAATTTACTTAAATCATTGTTTCCGAGTTAAAAAAATTGATTTTTAATATAATTTTCTGATAACTGTGGAAGTTGTAAAGTTTCGTATTGATTTTTTTTCACTGATAGGTAATTGCTTTGGGTATTAAAAACTTGTCACTAAATTTTGCTTCTTTAGTAGGAAATATCCTTTGACAATGAGCCTTATAAGATTTGCAAATATGGATTTTTTATGTTTGAAGAATTTTTCTGAACTCGTTGTTTCTAAATTTTGGGAAATCCAATTTTAATATTAATTTTGTTTCTTTCAGCTATGAAGAATTATTTGAACTGTTTGAAAGAAAATATTTTTTATAGTAAGTCTGTTATCTGATGTTATCATTTATTATCTATAGGTTTTGATAAACATACATAAACTCTGGAAATTGCAAAATTTTGAATTGATTTCATAAAATATCACGACAGAGTATTTTTTTTGAATGTTATGTAATTTTGGTTAATTTTTGCTTCTAGAGAAGGAAAAGATCTTTGGCATTGAGCCTTATAAGATTCGCGAAGATGGATTTTTTATGTTCGAAAAATTGTTCTAAATCATTTTAACTTTCTCAACACATTGCTTCCAAATCGAAGAAACTTTATTTCGATATTAACTTTACTTCTCTTACCTATGAAAAATTATTTAAACTTTTTAAGATAAAATATTTTCCTTGACAACCATGCAATTCATCAGCTTGTCATGAATAGTTTATAGGATCTGATAAACATAAATAAACTTTGGAAGTTGTACAATTTCGTATTCATTAAGAAAAATTTTTATTAAAAATTGGTTTAGATATTATAAAAGTTTCATTAGCTTCTGCTTCTAGATCAGGAAATATTCTTTGACAATGTGCCTTATAAGATTCGCGAATAAGGATTTTTCCTGTTTCAAGAATTGTTCTAAATCTTTTTATTTTTCTTAAATCATTGTTTAAAAGTTAGGAAAATTCAATCGTAATATTACTTTTCTTTCTTTCAAAAATAAAGAATTATTTGAACTTTTTAAAAGAAAATCTTAGCCTTAGCAACCATATTATCTATCACCTTGTCATTCATGGTCTACAGGGTCTGATAAACATACACAAATTATGGAAGTTGTACAATTTTCTACTGATTTTTAAAAAATTTTCTGATAGAAAATTGCTTTGGACATTATAAAATTTTTATAAATTTCTGGTTCTAAAGCAGGAAATGTTCTTTGGCAATGAGCCTTATAAGATTCTTGAATCAGGTTCTGCCACAGGCATAAAATCTTAAAATTTTACAATTTTGTATAGATTTTTTTTTTAATTTAGTGTCAGAGAATTTCATTTGAAGTTATAAAACTTTTATCGATTCCTGCTTGAAGAGTACAGAAAACAAATTTATTTTTAACAAAGGAACAGCGTCAAAATGTCAATAAATTATTGTTCAGCTTTTGCATTGATAAAGAGAGCAGAAATAACTAAAATTCAAAATAAATTTGTAGGAAAATGGCCTAATTAAAAGCTGAATTCCTAGTTTTTTTCCTGGGAGCAGGCTCTAGAGAGTCGAATGATATTTGCGAATACAGATTTTGCATGTTTGGAGAATTCTTCTAAATCATTTTAATTTATTCAAATAATTGTTTCGAAATCGCGGAAATTCAATTCTACCATCACATATATTTCTTACAGCCATGACCAAATATTTCAACTTTTCACGTCCAAATATTTCAACTTTTCACGTCCAAATATTTATATTATATTTAAATATACAAGGAAAAAGTTGTCTTGAAATAAAATCATCATCCTCTCACTTTTTTTCTTTTAAACAACGTGAATATTATTTTTTAAAAACGCAGAATCATTTGCCTGAAAGATTGGATGAAGTTTGTCACAATATGATAATGTTTGAAATCAAAAGATTCAATTTGAGGTAAATTAAAATTCTCTTATCCTTAAATTTCAGAGAAAATTCCATTCGTTTCTAAAAGCATCCTCTTGAAACAACAGGATATTTTTCTAAGTGTAGAAAAAAATTCAAAGAGGAAACTATCTAGCTATTTATCCAACATAACCGAATTACTGAATTTATGAAATTTTTATAAAATAATGAACACATTAGTACAAAAAATAGGAATTTTCATTCATATATTCTGAAGGTTAAAACATTTTTAAAGCATATATATCGTGCTTTTTTCTCGATTACTCATCGGCTCTAGGAATTGTTAAATTCGAATGAAAGCGAAAATTGAATTTTTTTTAATGAATTTATCGTGTTTTACCGCTTACTAATAAACTCTGGAAATATTTAAACCTTACTCTTATTATTATTTAAAAATTTAATAGTAGAGAATTGATTTAGAAGTTATAGACTTTCTATCTATTTTTGTTTTTAGAACAGGAAATACTCTTTGGCAATGAGCCTTATAAGATCCGTCAACATAGATTTTCCATTTTTGAAAAATTGTCCTAAATCATTCTAATTTATTCAAATCATTGATTCAAAATTTCTGAAATTTAATTTCAATGTTACTTATTTTTTTCTACTATGAGCAATTATTTAAACTATTTTAATAAAAATCTGTGTTTTACACTCTAAATTTAAATCAGTCAAAATCTTACAAATTAAATTAATCAATCATGCGTCGACTGAAGAATAAGTTTTTTCTAGTAACAAAACAGGAAGTTTAGCAGATGAATCAGTCAATATTTATGACTAAATCAAACCGTCATTTAAAATGACTGATTCCCCTGCTCTAACAAAATTGTAAAATTATTTATTAAATTCGTACATTTTAATAAATAAGTAAATTTAATAAAAATTGATGGGTTAGCAGATTAAAGTAGTATTTTTTTGTAATAAAGTGTTCATCATGTTATAAAAACTGCACAGAAAAATTTCATTTTTCTTTCTTCTTTTTCATTTTTGACCAAAAACACATTTTTTTCTTTTCTGTTTTTGAAAAAAAAATTGTTATTGGTTAAAATTGATCTTTTTAACAGAGAAAAGTGTATTTTGCAGAAAATTCGTACCTTAGTAGAAGATAAATTTTTCCCGATAAACATTTTATTATTTGGTTAAAAATTGTACTATTTTGTTGAAAAATCGCCTTTCTTGCATCCAAAATTATTTTTGTTAATTGACAATTGAGCTATGCAATTTTTGTTGTTGAAAAGTTATACATTTTTTTTATTCAAAATTCAGTTATATGTTTGGTTGAGAATTCAATTATTTCGTTGAAAGTTCGTCTTTTTTGGTTGAATTCTACTGTTTTTAAAATTAAAATATTTTTCCAAAAACGCATTTTTTTGTTGTTGAAGATTTATCGGCTTGGTTAAAAATATATATGTATGTTTGAAAATTTAAACAGTTTCTTAAAAATCCGTGGTTTTTTCTTCAAAAATTTACGTTTTTAAATCAAAACTTAACTATTTCATTCTTGGTTCAAACTGTTCTTTTTCAGTAGAAAATTAAACTATTCAGTTTAAATTTAATTAATATTGTTGAAAATACGTTATTATTCGTATAACATACACTTTGGTTGAAAAGGAATATTTTTGGTTGAATTTAAATATTTTTTATTTATAAATTAGATCTCTTTTTTTGAAATATCAAGTATTACATTTTTGGATAAGAAATCATCTGTTTCTGCTGAGAATTAACTTTTTAAGTGAAAATTAAGGTACTAAATTTTTTTTTGTTACAAATTCACAAGTTTGTTAAAAATTTAACTTTTTTTTAGTCTTTTTTCATCAAAATGAATCATCGTGAAAGCTTTAAATCTATTAATATTTTTTTATTCGAAAATTCAAGTTTTAGATTTAAAATCCCCTATTTCTTTTTAATTAGTTTTTTTTATATAAATTAATATTCTTGCTTGAAAAATCATCTCTTTGAGCTTAAGATTTATCATTTTAGTTGGAAATTAATCTCTTTTGTTACAACTAAACGATTTTCTTAAAAATTCTTTTCTTTTTTGCATTAAAAATAATTTTGCTAAATGCAAATTTCAGTAATACATTTTTTATTGGAAATTAGCTTCGTTTTCTTGTAAATTCATCATATTGGATCATTTAAATTGACTGATTCTAAAATCACTTTTGACTGATTTATCATTCGACGAATCCGCAATGTTTCAATCAGTCAAAATTCACTACAAATCAGTCGGTTTTGACTGATTTATGAGTTTTCCAACAGAAATAAGTTCTGAAAATGCGAACTTGTAATATTTTAGAATATTATTTTAATTTATTTGAAAAAATAATTAAATGAGAGATTTAATTGTTTAGAAAGGTATATAATTTTCATGAATTGTGCTTCTAGAGCAGAAAATGCTAAATGAAAATATTAGTCATAATTTAAAAAAATGAATTTTCCACAAATTTGTTGAATTTTCAACAAAACAGTTGATTTTCCACCGAAAAAGATGAATTTTCAACCAGATATTTGCAGTTTTAACCAAAATAACGATCGTTTAACTTAACAGTTGAAGCTTCAACCAAAAATAATTTATTTATATCAAAGGAAAAATTGATTGGAATCAAAGAAAATTTTTTATGAGTTCGTGCACTGTTAAATAGTCTACATTTTTTAAGCCAAATTTTTACTTTTTAATCTAATATTTAAAAATGATTAAAAATTAAGTTTAATATTTCTTCAAAAAATATTAAGCTTCAGACTTTTGGTAAAAATTTCAGCTTTTTTCAGTTAAACGTTCAACTGCTTCGTTTAAAATTAATCTTTTTTAGTTTAGGTTCAAACAATTTTTTCGAAAATTCTTTTATTTTTGATTGAATATAAATTTTTTTATAAAAAAATAGAACTATTCATTTTTCTGTTAAAAATGTATGTATTTTGTTTAAAGTTTATTTCTTTTTAGTAGAAAATCTTCTTAGTTCCTTTATTTAATATTCTTCATTGCATTAAAAATTAATTAAATTAAAAAATTAAGAAATTAGTCTTTTATCTTAAATTTTTCTTCTTGGTTAAAAAATAAAATATTTTGTTTAAAATGTATGTATTTTCTTGAAAATTGATTTTCTTGGTTGGTAATCAATCTTATCAGTGGACAATTAATTTTTGGGTAAAAATTCACCTATTTAGTTAATGATTTATATATTTTTTTTAATGTAATGTTTTTACTTGAAACGTTAGGATTTTAAAGCTTTAAAAGTTAAATATATTATGACTTCTAAAGTAATTTTATTTTAAAAAAAATTATTTCAAACTTTAAGTAATAAATCAAATAAAAAACAAGTTAAAGTAATTCCAATAAAAATATTCTAAATTGAAGCAACGTAATTTGTCCAATCAAATTAAAAAATAATTATTTTTTTTGTTGTTGGTTATTTAAAATCCGTGAATATTTTACTCTTAAAAAAATATGCTACTGTAAAATAAAACAATTTAATTTTCCAAGAGATAGCAAAAACTGAATACTAAATCGTAAATTAAATCTTGGCAGTATGCAGGCTCACATTTCGCTCTGTTTGCGAAGCGGTTAAACTACGTTTAATTTACTTCTTTTATGCTGGGCAATCTGACAATGCATTTTTCAAATCACTTTCAGCAATGTTTTACTTTATCAAAATGAGATTTCTGCAGATGAAAGGTTCTCAAAAAAGAGAAAATTGGATGATTCTTTAGCCTATTTTTTCATTTCTGCTGAAGAGATAAATTTTCAACGAAAATTTGAAAATTTCAAACTGAAAATTCGAATTCTATAGAAAACAGTCGATGTTTAAACAGAAAACAAAAACTTTCACGAAAAAAGTTAATTTTCTATCCAAAAAGATAACTTTTCAACTAAATAGTTGAACTATCTAGCAAAAGAGATGAATTTAAAAAAAAAATTCAAACCAAAAATATGAATTATCAAAGAGGTCAAATTTTCAAAATTGAAGGATATAATTTTAATAAAAAAACGGTTGCATTCTTAACAAAGAAGTTTTAAACAAGAAAGATGAATTTTAAATTCAAAAGGACGTATTTTCTAATTTAAAAGTCAAATTTTCAACACAACAGTTACATTTTTGAATAAAAAGATGACTTTTTAATAAGTTAGTTTTATTTTTAAAACAATTGTTGAATCTTCAACATATTATTTAAATTTTTAACCAAATAGTTGAATTTTGCATAAAAAAAGATGAGTGTTTAACAAAAAAGTTAATTTTTTTACTAATGAAGATGACTTTTCAATAAAATAGTGTAATTTTCAACAAAATAATTAGATTTAAAACAAATCTTTTGAACTTTAAAATTAAAAATATAATTATTAAACTAAAAATAGAATATTTCAGTTTTTATTTATATATAAAAAAATTTTAAACAATATTTAAATTTTCCACCACAGAGTTGCATATATAAACAAGTAATTAAAATTTCCATAAAAAGGTTCGAATTTTAAAGCAAAAACAAAAAATTTTGTTCTAAAAGGGATGCGTTTTAAACCAGCAAATGAAAATTTAAAACTAAGAAGTCGAATTTTTAACAAACAACTAATATGTTTGAAAATAGTTGCATTTTTAACCAATAAGATGAATCTGCAAACCAAAAAGCACATTTTTTGGAATACAGTTTAATTTTGAAACAAGAGGGATAAATTTTCAAACTAAAAGGATGAATTTTCCATAAAAAGGCGAATTTTTAACAAAAAGATGAAATTACTGAAGGAATTTGATTTTTAACGGAATAGTAAAATTTCCAACAGAAATGATATATAAAAAAATATCAATTGAACAATTGCATTCTAAAAACAACTTTCAACCAGAAGAGTAGAATTTTCAACTAAATACTTGAATTTTTAGCCAAATAGTTGAATTTTTTGAATAAAACATAAATTTTTAACCATAAAAATTTAAAGTCGACAAAATATTTTAATTTTATATTCGCAAATATGAATGGTTAAAAAAGCACTTAAATTTTCTTTAAAAAAATAGTGGAATTTTCAGCAAAGCGGATATATTTTAAACAAAATAGTTCAATTTTACTTTTAAAAGGACGAATGTTTACAAAAATATTTAACTTTCTGAACAATAAAAATGAGTTTTTAAACAAATAGTAGCATTTGGAAAAAAACTAAATTATAAAGATTAAATTTTAAGGTTAAAACGAATTTTTAACTACGAAAAAACTAAATAAATAAAAGATTAAAATTCAACTAAATAATTGAATTTTTATCCATTAGTCGAATGTTTGAAAAAAAGTTAAATTTTCCTTAAAAAATATGACTTTTTAAAGATAATAGTAAAATTTTATACAAAAAAATTGAATATTTTATCTAATAAGACGAATAATCTACAAAACAGTTAAATTTCTGATTAAAAAAAAATGAATTTTTAACAAAATAGTGGAATTCTAAAAAATAGATGTCAATAGTTTATATTTCAAGCAATAATGTTTTAATTTCAAATATAAAATAAGCTGCATTTTGAAACGAAAAATGTGAAGTTTCTTCCAACAGAGATAAATTTTCAAACCAAAAAGGAAAACTTTGAAAAAGAAATAGTTAAATTTTCGAATACGAAAGAGTTTTTAGCCCAAAGAGAATTAAAATGTGAACTAAATTTTTGATTTTTGAATTTTTAACCAAAACCTATCAATTTTAACAAAAAATAGAATAGATAAATTTTCGGTTCCAAAAAATTATATTTAACGAAAAGAATGAATTTGTAAAAAATAATTAAATCTTAAAAAAATATAATAAATTTTTAATCAACTGTTTCGAATTTGGCAAAAGAGTTGAACTTGAGACAAAAAATTCGGAATAAAAAAAATAATAGCATACTGTTAAATTGAAAATAAATCATTTTCAATCAAGGAAGATCAATTTTCAATCCGAAAGAAAAAATAGCTGAATGTTTAATTAAATAGTAGAATTTTGAATTAAAAAATAAGAATTCTGAGCCAAAAATATGAGACTAAACTTTTCAATGAAAAATTTAAGTTTTTTTTTAAAGCGCTATTTTAAAGGCGTTTAAAATGCCTCGATCGAAACGAGGGCCAATTATAGTTTCATATTTTCAAGTGAAAATACGACTCGTCAAATTTAAGTGTGAATTGCAAAAGTGCCAGTCGCACGCGATATCAAATCGATCCAGGCTGGTCCCAGATTTTTAACATTTTCAAGGCCGTTTAATTAAAAGAAAGGGGAGGAAATTTTCGCAACAAAAATTTTATGCCATGAAACTCAATTTTCAACTGAACACATCATTTCCGAGAAAATTTTTAATTTTCAAATAAATAAATTCATCTTTAATCCAAAAAATGAATTAAAAAAATAGTTAGACTTTCAACCAAATAGTCAAATTTGATATAAAAAAGGTCAATTTTTAAATGAATTTCTGAATTTTCAACCAAAAAGATACATTTTCAAACAAATAGTTGAATTTTCAACTAAAAAAGATAAAATATTTAAGGAAAAGTATAGGAAAAATTGTCAATAAAGAAATTTTAATTTAATCAAAAGATTCAAATTTTCAATTAACTGCTCAAAATTGCAAGAAAGAGATAAATTTTAAACTAAAATGATGAAAGTGTAGTCAATAGAATCTATTTCAAACGAAACAATTCAATTATAAATCAAGTATTTGAATTTAACAAAAAGAAGGATTTTTAGCAAAACATACGAATGTTCAAATAAAAAAGGTACATTAATAACAAAAATTTTAATAGTTAAATTTACAGTTAAAAAATTAATTTTCAACCAGAGAAGTAGAAACCTCAAAGCAAAAGTTGAATCATCAACCGAAGATGATTAATTTTGAAGAGACAAGATTAATTTTGCAAAGATAAAAAAGAATTTGCAAGAAAATAAACAAACTTTAGAGCAAAAATATGAATTTTCAACCAAAAAGTTAAATTATTAATTCAAATATTTATCTTGCAAGCAAAATTTTCAGTTAAAAAAAGTAAATTTGTAACAAAAAAAAAACGAATTTTTAACAAAATAGTTCAATTTTCAGATAAAATTAATCTCAAATCCAAACAAATAATTGATACTTCAACCAACAAATATATTTTTTTTTTGAATAAAGAATAGTTGAATTAGAAAAAGGAAGAACTTTCAGAAAAAAATTGAATTATCTACTAAAATATTTGAATTTTCAACTCGACAAGAGGAATTTTCAATAAAAAGGGACTTTTCCCAAATAGGCAAATTTTCCTCAGAAAATAAAATTTATTTGTTACTGCATACTTTTTTATTTCTGACCACATAACTTTTAGTTCAAAAAATAAAAATTCTATCCTATTTGTTTCAATGTGATAATTATCGAATACTAAAATTTAATTAAATATTTTGAATATTTTAAGGCAAAAATTAAAATGATTATTATTATTGTGAAAAATTCAAATCAATTTTTAAACTATAGTTATTAAAGCCAAAAATTTGTAATTAAGCTTGAAAAGTCAACAAATTTGATGCATTATCTGAAGATAATTTTTCAACTCTTCCTGATTATCATATCATTTAAATTTTATCGAAATTTTAGACTTGTCAGAATTTTTTTCTTGCATTATAAAATTAATCACACTTAAAACCAATTTTCATTTTAAAAAACAGGCTGAAGTTTGTACTCAAGAAAATATATTTCGAAGATGCCTTCTGATGATCTTCACTGAATAATTAAAAAAAATTTATTCTGATTTTTTGCGAAAGGAACAAGTAATAAGTAAAGTTTTATCTGATAAAAACTTTAAATCAGTTTCTTTTGTTCTACATTTTTCGTGCATTTAACATAAAACTTTTAAAAAATCAAAAAAATGTTTGAAAATTTCCAAACTTTTTCCCTAGAAATACGTCATGGAATTTGTTTGAAATAAAATTAAAGCAAATTAAATTATCTCTAAAAATGAAAAATAATTAATTGAAAAGTTTGGGTTTTCGGTTTCTTGGGCTCATTTTGAAGCTTTTTTCGCCTATCACAATAGCTTACGAGTATGAATCGTAAAAAATTTCTTTTCGAATTGCAAGAACTTGAAGTTGTAATAAAAAAGTTGGATAAATTTGAAAACATCTTATCTGTAGCCAATCAGAATAAGAATTAAATAAATATATATTTTGAGGAAATTACATAGAAAATTCATGATTATATGTTTCATATATTTTACAAAAATATTTTTGTTACTAAAAATAATATTTCAATTTTTCCAACTTTTTTGTTACAAAAAAAAGCTTCAAAATGAGCCCAAGAACATTAAAAAACGTTGACTATTTCGGAAGTTATTGAAAATTTAAGAAAACATTGAAATTTACACTATTTTTGCAGTATCTACTTAAAAAATAGATAAATTGGCTTCACCCAAGGCTTATTTTTAACAAAATTTCGAAAAAAATCAACCTTTTAAAGAGACATTTTTTAGCTCCGGTATAATTAAAGCAATAAATACAAAAAAAAAAAAACGATTTTTCTATGTGAACCCAAACTTTTGACCGGTAGTGTAGTTTGAAAATGGCTCTCGCTCGCGGCATTTTTCGCCGAACGCATATTAGCTATATCTGTGTGACGTCATTCTTGGAGGGAAAATTCAAACTACTTAAAGTACGCAAACAAAAAATCAAGCTGATTTCCAAGCATGCATTTAAATGTATAAATGGCTCTAAACGGCTTTCATGTATTACTATACAAAAATAATTAATAATAATTACGAAGAAAAGAATTGAAATAGTCTGCCTAAATAGCTTCTGCCCTTTGTCGACGTTTTTGTATGCAAATAATGTACCATTTTTAGGGAATTCCCTGATTTCCAAATTCATTCTTTGTTTGTATATTTTATTCCGCTAATTCGGCTTTTATTTACGATTTATCGTTTTTAGGCATTAAGGCCATGCGATGAGTTGGCCACGTGACCAGATTCCTACGTTATCGCCACTTTTTTAATTTCCCCACTTACATTCACACGAAACGCCACATCGAGTTAAAAATTTGGAATACTAACCAAGAAGCACTAAGAATGGTGGGTCTGGTTCTAAATTGATATAATAATGAAAAAAAAATTTGTTGTAAATAATTGTTTTTGCTTTTTTTATAATTATTAAGGTTTAAGACGAGGCCCACCTTTCTAGGTGCTTCTTATTTATTATCCCAAATTTTCAAATCGATGTGGCGCTTCATATGAAAATAAGTTGTGAATAAGAAAGGTGGCGATAAGGTAGGAATCTGGTCACGTGACCCACTAGTCACATGGCCTTAATAGGCTAGCTGAATTAGCTGTCAAGTAGGAAGCCGCGACGATCGCAAAACCGGATTGGTCAAAATTTTGAAATTTAACATGGCGGCGAAAGTGGTCTCATTAGTGCTCAGCTGTTTAGCTCAATGACGTCACATCTGTTCGAATGTGAGTAAATACACCTAAACAGGAAATTATTATTTTTTAGGCATTAGAAATCTAGAAAAATGTTGTTTTCTCCATGGCGTTATTCGCTGCTTCAAGTTTCTAAAAATTTGTTTATTTACATTCATTTAACATCCCCATTAAATAAATTCGTACCCTCAGTTTTTTCTGTGGAATCCCTAATATATAATTTTCCTGGGCGCAAACTTTGACCTACTCTTTTAAGTGAAACTTTTTTTTTTGAGAACGTGTGTGTTCTGCTATACATTCTACCTCTTTACGAAGGCGTAGAAAAGGATAAATTGAGGGTCAAAGTGAGGGACAGACCAATCAATGAAAGGTAAAGACAGACCTTCCGAGAACATAGGTTAAGGTCAAAGAAAGGAAAAATCGTATTGAAAAATTATCACAAGTTCAGGAAAAAAGAGATTGAAAGCTTATGAATTAAAAATTATGTGAGTGCTGTAGAGATATATCCACCGCCCTTAATTGTGAGGTAAAGAGATAAATTTCTCTGCTTAACAGAAAAAATGGTTAGTTGAGCCAACTGTTTAGTTGATACTGCTATTTTATGATACTGCTATCTTAATTTTTTTAGTTGAAACTGCTATTTTATTAGTTCGTACAACAGTTCCATTAGTTGCAGTTACCATTCAGTTAGTGCCAGCAAATAAGTAAATGGTTTTCCCAGCTAACAAAATAGCTGTACCATATTTTACAAACTGAATAGTTGGCCCAACTAACCTTTTTTTCAGTGTACCGTAATTTCCCTCAATTTATTAACTATTCACTGATAAGTGAATAGTTAATAAATTGAGGGAAATTACTTTCTCGAATGCATATTTTGATTGAAAGGCGTTTAGCGCAGCTTGTCGATAAAATTTTAATTTATAAAAAAATTAGGCTAATTTTTCACTTTTGCATAAATCAATAAAGATAGTCTTTTACTAGGATTTCATAAACGGGGTTGCCGTGGGTCAGGGATGAAAAAAATGGAAAAAGTCAGCGAATTTCTGTAAGATAATAATAATTAATTATGATTATTAATAACAATAATGACAATAATAATATCGGTAACTTTCGAGAATAATCATGGTTGAAACCGTCGCTTTGAGGAATTTTGTTCTCAAATGACTTTCTAGCCACTTTTCTCAATGACAAGGTCACTTATATTTGTCACTCTTCATTTAATAAATAAATTAGATATTGCAAGAAAAATATTTCAATATAAAATTTTACAAGTTAATATCAAATTTGGCCACATTTGGTGGGTATAAGATTTGTTGAATGTTAAAAAATATTTCAGGGCATTTTTAAAACTTCTAAAAAATTGTTAAAAGATTTCAATAATTTTAAGGGGTTTCAAAATATTCAAACATTTGCCTTAGGGTATTTTTAAAGTATTTTTAAGAGTTTTAAAAAAATTTCAAAATATTTGAAATATCTTAGGATCTTTATTAATGGAATTTAACAATCTAAGGTTATTCTAAAGAGGTTTAAATATTTTAGGGTGTTTAAAAAATTCAAAAAAATATTTTAAGAGCCTTAAGACGGTCCAAATTATTTGAAAATATTTTTGAAGGATTTGAAATATTTAATTGTGATTTTTAAAATTTAAAAGGTTTTTCAAAAGCCTCATAAGTTAGCCAGGGATTTTAAAACATTAAAAAAAATTTGAAGAATTTTAGGTTACATTTTTTTTTTTAATTTCAGGAAATTTTCAAGAGCTCTAAAAGGTGGAATACAAAAAAAGTGATTACGAAGAATTGTTAATAGATTTGAATAATCTGAAGTTACTTCAAAATTACTAAAAAGTTTTTCGGCATTTTCATAAATTTAGTTGAGATCTCTAAAAATTCCAAGGAATTTCAAAATATTGTTAAGGATTTAAAATATTTCAGGATATTTAAGACAATTTCATGGAATTTTTAATTGATTTCAATAATTTAAGAGAATTTCAATTTTTTTACGGAATTTTTCCAATAAAAAGGAATTTTCAAGAGTTTAAAAAATATACATGGATTTCAGAAGATCTTAAGAGATTTGAAATAATTTTGAGAATTTAAAAACTCTTCAAGAAATTTTTTATTCATATCAATAATGTGAAAAGATTTCGAGGAATGTTCCCGATTTTTTTATATTTTTAAACATTCCAAGAAATTATCAAGAGCTTGCAAAAGTGAGAAGATATTCGAAAAAATTTGAAATATTTCAGGGTATTTTCGAAAATTCCAAGAAATTTACAAGTTTCAAACAGATCAAAAGATTTCATAAGATTGTAAAAAATTAAAAAAATTTTAGGTATTGAAAAAATTACAAGGAATTTTTGATTTATTTCAATAATATGAAGGAATTTAAACATTTTTTCTAAAATTTTCGAATTTTTCCAAAAATTAAAAGGAATTTTTAAGAGATTCAAAAAGTTTTAAGTGCTTTGAAGTATTTGAGGGTATTTTAAAAAATCCCAAGGAATTTTCAAAATATTTTAAAAAGGAAACTCGAGATATTTTAATAAATTTTTGATCATTTCATTAAATATCAAATTTATATTCAAATATTTTTTGCTATTAATTTGAATTAATTTAGCATTTTTCGGAATTCTCATGATTTTTCTTAATACATTTGACTTTTTCTAAATTTACTCATTGCCTGGATTTCTTTTTAGTTTTTGTTTAATTAATCCTGAAGTCTTTTAAACTAGTTCGAATTTTTAGAATTTCATCGGATTGTTTTAAATTTCCTTTAATTTTTCTAAACTAGTTTAAAACTTATTGAATTTAATTAATTTTTCACTTTTTTTAATTGGTTTCACTTCACTTGATTTTTTAAAATGCACCTTCAATTTTTATGAATTTCATCGAATTCTTATTCCCTTTTGAATTCTTCTAGATTTATTGAAACTTTCCTGCAATCAATGGAATTAAAAAAATCCCAATTTATTTTAATTCTTTTGTATTCTTTTAAATTCAGAAGAACATTAGTCACATTATTACTGTACATTTATTTACTTGTTTGGTTCAAATAGGCCTTTAAAAAAATAAATTAAGAATGTATAAATAAAAATGTTAAATTGTTTTGTTCGATTACTAAAATATAATCTATCACAAAAGTTACAAGATATAAATATTGCTCATTAAATAATAATGTGAAGCAAAAATAAAATATTAAGTAGAAAAAATTGGTCAAAATGTTAAGGAACTTTAAAAATTAAGTTTAAATTTGAGTTTTCTAAGTTCCCTACAAAGACGAAATAGATAAGTTAATGATATAAAAATAAATTTTGTATCCAAAAGTTATTTAGATTTTGTTGAAAATATTTTTTTCCGAATGTCAAGGACGTTCTCACTGAGCTGAAAACAAGTAATTTTATGCTTTAGCGTCACATTGACTTGGTGATGAATCGATGAATATTAACGAAATTTTCTCACATCAGTTGCATGAGGATGCACGCAATGGGAAAAAAATAAATTCCACGGACTATAGGTCACTTTATTTCACTTTCATTTCACTCTTATTCCCTTTACCTGGAATTTTCAACTCGATTCAATCACTCAAGTGTGCACTTCGATAGGGGTCATTATCACAAATCTATATTAAACAATTATCAGATTTGTCATAGACGAGGCGCCAATGAAAAACCGTATTTACCAAAACTGACTCTAATCAGAGCTCTTATCTTTATCAGATTACGTACTTCCTACATATGCGATCGTCGAACTTTCGGACACCGATAACCGATTTACTACGTCTGAGTTGATTGAATTTCTAAAAAGTTTAAAAATAATCCGATTTTTATAAAGAATATAATTTTCTATGATTCTTTTTTGACTCTAGAGAAGATGGAAAACAGCACCCTAAATTAACTATTTCTATGGGTGATAAAAGTGCCAATTTGAAAATCAGTGCATCAGAAAGAAAAAGTTACAAATACGTATGTCGAAAAATCCCTTTATATGAAATACAATTATTTTGAGTGGAAGGTATGAACTAGTTTTAAATAATTCTTTTTTACTGATCATATATCACTTTTTTAAAAACATATATTGATTTTATTCTTTGTGAAAAAATGATATAACTTTCGAAAACCGATAACTTTTCAAGCTAATATTTCTGAATTGATTAGATTCCTAAAAAATTTCACAATAATAAAATTCCTATAAAAAATGTGGTTTTCACAAATAAATTACAGTTTGACTGTACAGAAGAGGATGGAAAAGAGAATATTCAATTAGCAATTTCTATGCATAATAAAAGTGGTATTGAGAAAATCAGTGCATGAAAAATAAAATGTTATGAATGAGTATCTCGAAAAATTCCCTTTATATGTAACAATATTGGATTATTTTTGTCAATTGGTCTCATGTCAATAAATTTATATATATATATATATATATATACATACATACATATATACATATATATGCATATACATTTTAAAATCATATATTGATTTTATTCTCAAATTAATAAAAAATAACACTCTAGTCTCCAGAGGAATTAAATAGTCACTGAAACAAAAACAAATAAGAAAAAATATATATAAATACAAAAAATCAACATATATTACTTTTAAGCATCTCGTCAATACCGTAACACACAAAAATATGAAAGTTAGTATCGAAAAAAATGGTGGCACTGGGGAAATTAGTGCATCAAAAAGTAAAAGTTGAAAATAAGTATGTCGAAAAATCCCTTTATATGAAACATTATTTTCACTAAAAAGGTAATAATTTGAAGTTAATTTTTGTTACTGGTCTTATGTCATTTTTTAAATAATACATATATTTATCATATTCTTAAGTTATGAAAAATTACACTCTTCTAGTCACTAAAGGAGCTAAAGATTCATTTATTCAAAAAAATTAAAAAATTAAAATATTATTTACTTGTAAGAATCTGGTTAATACCCTCACACACAAAAATATGAAAGATAGACTCGAAGAAAAATTTATTTATTGTTTTACCTCTTTAAGAAACTAAAATATACACTCAGTTAATTATCACTTTCGTTTTATTTATGGTCGACGACAATTATCAGATTTTTCACTCAACTTTATGATTATTATTATTTATGAACAATTCACACACGTAGGCACGATTTTGCGCTCATTTTTGTCACGCGCGAGTTCCGATTGGCGATATATTTAATCGCATTCACCCTGCAAAGAGTACTTGAATGACGGGGATTTATATGACATCAACACGTCGATGTTTGCCGCGATGTCGAACTGGCCGGGGTGTTCTGGTTTCGCGGGGATTCGAAAGGGTGGGAGGTACTCACGATTTGCGCGGGAAGCTTGCGCGGCGCGTGTGCGCACTTGCGTCTGATAGCAACCTGATTATGGGAAAAGCAGAATACTAAATTGTAAAAAAGAAAAAAATTTTTAACTTTAAAAAAAATTGTAAAACTAAATATACCGTTTTTAATAAAAAACGGAAAATCTAATAACCAGTTAAATTAGAAAGTGTTAAAATAATAACAAAGAATATTACTGCTATTACTATTATTATATATTTACATATTTGTAATATATCGTTTTTTATTATTTTAATATATTGCTATTGATATTATATTATTTAATTTAGAAATATTCAAATATTACGTCACTTCTAATTTTAAATACGAAATATAAATAGAATTTAATACAATCGTCAATTAAACAATAAATAATAAGTTACAACTTTCTATCAAGTTTTTTTTTTAATTTATCATTTATGTTAAAAATGCAAATTTTACAGTGTTTTGATCCAGGATTCAAATATTTTGTTAAAAATTAATTTTTTTTTAAACTATTTTATTATAACAGAAAATTCAACTTTTCAATTTTAGGTCCAAAAAATAATCTTTTTTTGGGAAAAGATAAATATATTTTGTTGAAAATTTGTCTTTTTCGGTAGAAAATTTATCTTCTGGTATAAAAATGATTCTTTTTCATGGAAAAATTCTACTATTTTGTTAAAAATACGATTAATTTTTTTTTGAATCGATTTTATGAACTGAAAATTTAATTTTCGGTTTAAAATTTAAATGTTCGTTCGAAAATTCACGTATTTTGTAGAGAATTCATATTTTTTTAGAAAACAATAAATTCTTTTTAAGTGAAAATTTAATAATTACATTTTTTTATTAAAATTGTATCTTTCTTTAGCTGAAAACCTCAACAATTCTGTAGAAAACTACAATATTCGCTTGAAAACAGACTTTATTTTTTTTAATTCATATTTATGGTTAAAAATTAAACTACTTTGTTAAAAAAACGTTTTTTTTTGGTTGAAAATGAATTTTCTTAACTGAAAAGTTGACTGTTCAATTTTAGGTATAAAATTTATCTTTTTTAGTTTGAAATTAGTCTTTCTGAGAAAAAATTCATCTCTTTGGTTGAAAATTTAACTTTTTTGTTTAAAAAATTCGTTCTTTTGTTGTTAAAATTTTTTACTTTGACTGAAAATTAAGTTCTTTTATTTTTGAATAAAAAATGATATCACTTTAACTGAAAATCCACCTTTTTGGTTAAAAAATAACTTTTTTATTTGAAAATTTAAGTCCTTGGCTGAAAATTTTTATATTTTGTTAATAAATATTTTTTTTAGATACTTAATCTTTTTAGGTGAAACATAAACACTTTCAATGAAAATTCGACTCCATTGTTAAACTCTTTTCTTGAAAATTATTTATTGTTGGTAAAAGTTTCATCGTTCTAGTTGAAAATTTAACTATTTTGTCGTAAAGAAATATTTTTGTTGTTTTTTTTCAAACATATAACTACTTTATTCTCTTCAAAAATCGTTTCATTGGTTCAAAATAAAAATTTTTTAGCTGAAAATGGAACTGTATAATTTTTCGTTAAAATTTTTTAATTATATTTTGTTAAATATTTCTTTTTTTAAATTTGAATTCGATCAGTTAAGAATTACTTTTTAAGAAGTTGCAAAATTTTAAAAATTTAAATTATGAAATCCATAAACAAATGAATTTTGACAAGCACCAAACAAGCACTTCCAATAAAAAAAAATAATATAAGGAAAGATGGAAGAAAAAAAGTATTTTTTTTTTAATTTATTGGCCACTTAAATAATTTTTTAAGTATTAAAATTGGTAAAAAACATTACAAACGTTAACAATAGTGTAAAAAGTAATGATTGCCTACAAGAACAGAGTGCCTCTAAATCGCATAATAATTAGCCTGGGCCAAACATTGTTTTTCGAAATTATTTTCAGACAATGATTGGTTAGTAAAATTTAATTCAGAACCAAATCTTTGTAGCAAAATTCAACTTATTAATAAAAACAATAATATTTTTTTCTACAAGAAGACACTCCTGACCTCAACTTTTAGCTCAAATTCCTTACTCATTCAGCATTACCGGTTTTAATTTGCATTTAAAAGTTGTCAAACAAGATACTGAATTGTCCGATCAGTATTCGTTCTTTAAATTCCAATTTTTTAAATCGGTATGAATTCCTTTACCAGATTGAACTTTTTGACCTTAAATTAATTAATGACCTCATTTTAAAATTAATTTATTGACTAATTGAAGGGTCTAAGATTTAACTCTATTTCCAAATAAAAAAATTAAATATTTAACCGCAGAAACGCATTTCCAAGCGAATAGAATAGTTAAATTTTTAACATTCAAGTCAATTTTCAACCAAAATAAAGAATTTTTAACTAGTTGAATTCAACAAAAAAAGACAAATTTGGAACAAAATAGTTGAATCCTCAACCAAAAAAGAATAATTTTGTACTAAAAGATGGATTTTCTTCTAAATAAAAGACGAATTTTCTACAGCATACATGAATTTTCATCAAGAAAATATCAATTTTCAACTAATAATGAAATTACTACATTTTCAGTAATGAAAATTAATTATCAACAAAAACAACTAATTTTGAGCAAAATGGTTAAAATTTTAAACAAAAAAAAATTTTTTAACTAAAAAATTTACCTTTGAAATAAGAAGATTAATTTCCTACAAATAAACAAATTATCAAACAGATATATGAATTTTCAACCAAGTAAATTTTGATCATATAGTTGAATTTGAATATAAAAAAGATACATTTTAAACCCAAAATGGAACAGTTACATTTTCAGTCAAGAGAATATAATATTTAACAAAAACAAATTCCAATTAAATGGATAAGTTTTCCACAAAAAATTAATTTTTAATCAAGTAGTAGATTTTTAACAAAATTGTTTAATTTTAAAGCGAAAAGATTAATTTTCTACAAAATAGCTGCATTGTTTACAGAAAAATATAAATTTTCAACCAAAAATTTAGTTTATGACAAAATAGTTTAATTTTCGTTTAAAATAATTAATTTTGTACCAAGCGAAATGCATTTTTTTTAAAGTTGGTCAACTTGAAGCCAAGCAGTGCATTTTTATCTTAAGAAATGAATTGCCAACGAAACATGCAATAGTAATTATTATTTTAAAAAAATTTTTTTGATTTTAAATAAAAAATGGCTGAATTAAACAATTAAGGAAAAAAATTTTTAGCAAATTGTTTAAATTTTTTAACCATAGAGATGAATCTTTTACTCAAACGATAAATATTGAATAAAAAAACATTACATTTCAAGAAAATAGTCGAATTTTCATCAAAAAAGTTGATTTTCTTACCAAGAGAATTAATTTCCTAAAAAGAAGATGAATTATCGAAAAAATTTATAAATTTTCAACTAGATAATTGAATTTAAATCTAAAAAAAATTTTCTACCTAAAATAAAATAGTGAAATTTTTAGATGAAAAAATTTAATTTTTAAAAAACAAAAAAAAAGAATTTCCAACCAAATAGACGAATTTTCAACGAAAAAGTTCTTTTTTAACGAAATAGTTAATTTTCTACCGAATTGTTGAATATTGAAGCCAAAAAGATATATTATGTAATAAAAAGTTGAATTTTATACCTGAAAATATGAGTTTTTAAGAAAAAAAAATGAACTTTAGGACCAAATAATGGAATTTTTAACTAAAATGATGAATTCTTTACAAAAAAAAAAATGAACTTTAAAACAGTCAACTTTAAACCAAGTAGTTTATTTTTTAATCAAATAAATTAATTGTGAACGAAACATGCAATAGTTGATTATTTAACAAAACAAGATTAAATTTCATATTTTAATATTTTTATGTTAAATAAAAAGCAGATAATTTCAACCAAAAAACTAATTTTTAGCAAATTATTAAAATTTTATTCCATAGATATCAATTTTCAAGTATAACGATAAATTTTCATCTGAGTTGATTTTTTTACACCAATTTTCAACTGAAATGGGAAAATTTTCAACCAAAAAATGGAAAAGTTGCATTTTCATTAAAAGAAAATTATTTTTAACCCCAGAAAAAGCGAATTTTAAACAAAAAAGATACCTTTAAACAAAGGCATAAGCATTACATTTTTTTAAAATACGGCAGTTTAACTTCAATTAAGTAGTATAATTTTCAATTAAGAAATATCAATTTTTAACCAAAAATAAAAAATCTTAATTTTTAGTAAGTAAAGTTAAATTTCTGTAAGAACAGAAACGAATTATTATAAAAGAGGCCAATTTTAATCAAAGAAATGAATTTTTAGCTAAAACGCTGAATTTTTCAACAAAAATATGAATTTTAAACTAAAATATCATTTTGCTATCTTAAATGGAACAGTTTAATTTTCAATTAAAGAAAATTTTTAACTAGTAAAAACAACTTATTTTTAGCAAAATAGTTAAATTTTCCACCAAAGAGATAAATCTTCATCCAAACAAGTGAATTTTTTTCAAAGTGGTTTAACTTTGATCCAAGTAGTTCATTTTTCAACGAAAAAAATATATTTTTCAACAAAATATTTTAAAATTATAATAAAAATAATAATAAATTAATCATAATTATAATTAGTTAAATAAAAGTATTTTTACATTAGCATCAAAACATTTTAATCTTCAAAAAAATAGTTAAATTTTCTACTAAAGATATAAGTCTTCACCCCCAAAAAAATTAGTTTTTAAAAAATAAAATTAAATTCCTTGAAAAAAATGCGAATTTTAAAAAAAATACGTGAATTTTGAACCGAACAGTTAAATTTCAACAAAAAGTTAATTTTCAACTGAATACTGAAATTGTTAACTAAGAAAGATACATTTTTAAAGAAAAATATATAAATTTATGAATAATAATTTTATTAATCGATTAATAAAATTTAAGATTTAACAATGAACTTTTTACTACAAATTGATCGCATTTTTAATAAAATAGTATAATTGTTGATTAAAATGTTCAATTTTCAAGCTAAAAATCACTTTTGTACAAAAAATCTAAATTTTTAACCAAAGTGATGATTTTTTGAGCCAGAAGATAAATATTCTTTCAAATGAGTACGAATTTTCAAGAAAATAAGTGGATTTTCAAAGGAATTGTTTAATTTTCAACTAGAAAGTAAGAATACTTAATTAAAAAAAGAAATTTTCGATTGCAGGAAAACATATTCAAACCAAATACGGAATATTTAAATTTTTCATTAAAAAAAAATAATTCTGAAAACAAAATTTTAAATAAAATAGTTGAAGTTACAACCAATAAAATGAGCAAATTAACTAATTTTAAAATAAGTCTTATATTTAGAAAAAGAGGAAGGGGACAGAGACGCTCTAAAATTTCAAGAATTCATCTCACAAAATTTGTGGATGATCACTTACCATTTTATATTCACGCATAAATTATTATTACATATTGCACACTTCGAATGCTGGAAATTGCATAACTCTTATAAAATTATGAGTATTTTTACTTTTTTAAATGTAAAACGACTGAGAAAATTAGTATTTTGAAATGAGAAAAAAAAAGATAGTGTCTTTCGCAGAGTTTTATTTACAGAAGAGTTTATTGGCAGGTAACTTTCATTGTCTTGCGTAATGAACTTTGGGAATGGCATCTGGCAACCGAAAGTTTTAACGCGTCGTATACTTTGAAATGATTCCAAAACGAGAGAAAAAACAAGTTACCGGAAAAAAGTTGACTATCTGGCAGAATTTGTCGTATAAATTATAAAAACTGTTTCGAAAAATTTATTTATTCTAGAAAATAATGCGCACTATGCGCGCATTAATTGCCTTTTCTTTAGAGAAAAAAAACTTCATTAATTTTCTAAAATTTTGTTATAGATTTCACAGAAAATTTTATTTATTTTGAAAACGTAACATAGAAAAATGGCTATTTATTATTCACTGTAAAAATACCATTTCGAATGTAAATTAAAAATAAAGTTGCTTAAATAACGTAACAACAAAATGGGGGGAAGGGGGTCGAGACATTTTATTATTACAATTTTAAAAATTTCTGAAAAACAAAAGAAAAAAATCTATTTTTCGGACAAAAATAAAAAAGAGTAGATAAAAAGGAGAAAGGGTAGCAACCAAATCGCTTTCCTTGTCTTTTGATTTGTTTCGTCTTTTTTATTTTTATTATTATAAAATCACAATAAAAAAATGTGTAAAAAATAATTACCTACGTTTCGGCACTCATAAAGGACCATTATTAAGGCAACAAAAAAAAAATAACAAAAAATTAAAGCAGGCAGGAACAGAAACGAAACAATGACTTGATTCTCGGGTGTCAGGGAGAGAGCATCATGGTTTTGTTGCTGTTCCTGCCTGCTCTAATTTTTATTTTATTTTTTATATTTGATTTCTTTATTTATAATTTATTTTCCTTGATAAGGATGCTGTATGAGTGCCGAAACGTTGGCAATTATTTTGAAAATATTTTTTATTGCGATTTAATAATAATAACAATTTATTCATGTACGTGATTTTTACAAATTGGCAAAGACGTTCTCCTGAAGAGTATCTTTTTAGTTATAAGTTTTATTACTTGGTTGAAAATTCAGCATTTTTCAATAGACATCCTTTCTTGTTGCATATTCAACTGTTTTGTAAAAATTTGTCTTTTTGGGTTAAAAAATCTACTAAAAGTCAATTGAAATCTATTTTGGATGAAAAAATATTGTTTCCGCAAATTTTTCTTTTTAATTAAAAGTTTATATTTTTTAGTAGATATATTGAATTCTCCTTGGATAAAAGTGTAACTATTGTTTTAAAAATTCAACTATTTCCTAGAAGATTTACTTTCTTTTTTAAATTCGTATTTTTGTGTTGAAAAGTCAATTCAAATCTTTTTGGATGAAAATTCAATTTTTTTTTTAAATTATTAAAAAATTAACTTTTAATTACTTTTAATTAATTAATTCTTCTTTTGGTGTTCGAAGAACTGGAACTGAAACTGCAACTGGAAATGCAACTGTTTAGTTGAGATTTAACAATTTTGTTGAAAATTTATACTTTTGGGTTGAAAATTCTGCTGCTTTGTTGAAAATTAAACTATTGTGTAGAAATTTCACATTTTGTTTAAATTTATTATTTTTAGGTTAAAAAGAGAAATAAAATCCTGTCTGGATGAAAATTCCATTGCTTTTGGGAAATTTGGTTTTTCCTTTTGAATTAAAAATTCATCTGTTTTAAGAGAAAATTCAACTTTAAAAACAAAATTGGTCGTTTTTTTATTCAAACGTCCTCTGTTTTAACACAAATTTCATGTATCATGCATAAAAATGCAAGTATTTGGTAGAGAGTTAAACTATTTTGATAAAGATTCATCCTTTCTGGTTGAAAAAATTCGTCTTTTTTCCATTTCTTTCATCGAAACTAATTTCTGGTTTAAAAATTTACATTTTTATAATGAACAGTGAACTGAACTTTTTTCAAATAGAAAACTTAACCATTTTTTTTTAAATTTATCTTTTTGAATTAAAAAATAATTTGTTTTAGTAGAAACGTAATTTTGGATAAAACTAAAACTTTTTGGTAAAAAAATAATCTTCTCTGCTTGAGTGTTCAATTATTTTCTTTGAAAAATTAACTGCTTAGTGGAAAAGCCTATTTTAAGATTGATCTTTTTCAGTTGAAAATTCGGCTTGAAGGCACAACAATTTTGACAAAATTTGATCTCTTTCTTAACTGAAAAATATTCATTTGTTGAAAAATTGCCATTTTGGGTTTAAAATGACCTTTTTTGTAAATAAATTTTATCTTTATGATTGAAATATAAACTAAGATACTTTTTTGGGGAATTGACCTTTTTAGTTTAAAAATTCAAGTATTCTGTATTCAAGTATTTAAAATAACTATTTTATTCCATGTATAAAATATTCTACGTTAAAAGTACAGTAAAACTCTTCTATAGCGCCAATTTCGGGGCTGACGGTGGGTGGGAACTAACTCATTATAGCCCGCTCTGCTTTTGTTTGTTCACCCCTGACTGTTCGCCTGAGTGACAGTCGCTGATCCCGCGCACCCCGCGCAGTCCTGTTACATCAACAGGCGGCTAGGCGTCAATTCTCGTAAGGGCTATAGAAGGGAGGGCTATTAAAGAGTTTCGCTGCATTACAAGATTAAAATAACAATATTTTAATGTTAATGATCAACGAAAATGAAAAAGTAATCAAGCAAAAGTAGCTAATTTTAAAAATAAAGTTCTCGGACAATTAATAGCAAAAATTTCTGGAAACTAAAAATTACGTTCACTAAAAAAAACTTGGAAGTAAAAATAAAATAATTGAATAAATCTCCACAATAGATGCTCGAGACACTGTTTATCTGAAGTTGGATTAAGTCGCTGTAAACAATTGAAAACTAGAACTACCCGACAACAGATCATTTTGATCACGAGGAGGATAAAAGTTTTTCTTTGTCGGATCGATTTTTTTTATGCTTGATCGGAAATCTCTGAATAATAGTAAATCGATTTAAAAGAACGTTTTATGCATTCAATTTAGTTTCAATCGTAGAGAGCCTTGGCACGCTTAATTATCCGAGATTCAAACCTAACTTGAAAGCATCTTGGCAGAGAGTCTCAATTTGTTAATTAAGACTAATGAAAACCAAGCCACATCATGTATAACGTACTGTAATTGCGCTTTCAACGATTCACTGAAACTTAAAAAAAAAACACGAAAAAAAACTTTTTATCGAAACCAGCAGATTAATTTACTTATTGAAAAAAAGGAAACCCACGCATTTTTAACATTCAGATTGACCGTTATAATCTAAAAAAATTCCCGGGTTTTTCCTGGTTAGCAAATATTTTTCAAGGTCAATGGAATTTAAAAAAATCGAACTCTAAGTTAACCATTTTTCCATTTGAATTAATAATAACTGGGCTGCAAATGAAAGCACACAAAGTGGAACTCTTGAATTTCAATGTTTTAAAATTGAAGTTTAAACATTTTTGAATTCAATAATCTTGTATAGAAAATTTCCCGATTGAAATTTGAAAACGATAACCATTTTTCTTTAAAAAAGGAAAGAAAAAATTATCTTCTTTGGAAAAAATTAAAAAAGAGAAAACAAAAATGAGAAGCCCACCAACCAAATTCCCTTCCTTCACTTTTTTATTCTTTTCGTCTCTTTTATTTTTATTTATTATCAAAACAAAATATAAAAAAATATTTCAAAAAATAATCAACAAAGTTTCAGCAATAATAATGCCTTAGCAAGACCAAACATTAAAATAAAAAAAAATAAAAAATACCCGAGCAGGGGGGAACAGCAACAAAAACAGGACGTTCTCTTCCTGAAACGCAAGAATAAAATGAGGTTCGAAATGAAAACCCATCACGAACAATACCTTTTCATTTTAATTTAAAAAATTTTTTTATTAAATTTTTTCTTTTACAAATGTTTTTTACTGTGATTTGATGATAATACAAGTAAAAAAGGCAAAAGAAATATAAAAGAGAAAGAAGCGGATTTGGTTAGTTGCATTCTCATTTTTCTTTCCTCTTTCATATTATTTTCCAAAGGCAATAATTTTGTATTTTCTTTTGTAGGAAAAAAAAATTGTCTTCTTTTTCAAATTTCAATGGGAATAGTTTATGGTGGTTTTCAAATTTAGTCGTTGGATTTGTGTTTTCATTCTCAGAAATTCTACACATTAATTTGATTATTGGACATTAAATAGGATTTTAAATTTGATTTTAATCTCATTTAAATTTCTTTATTATTATAAAATGTAAGCTACTAACACTTTTGAACTGAATCATTTTTAATTCAATGCAGTTGAATTGCCAAATAATTTTATTTTTTAACTTTTATAAATTGTAGAGATCCCAGATTCAGATTCAATTTCAAAAATATAAACTCACGTTATCATTTCTAATGCACTAAATTAAAGAATAAATAATTGAATTTAAAAAATTTCAAAATTATATGATTTAAAGCAATTTTTAACTAGAAATATTAAAAATTAAAAGAATACATTTTTTTCTAAATTGAACACTTCTTAAATGAAAATTGAAGTTATTTTAATTTTAAATCATTTGAAAATCCTTAAAATGCTTTCAAATTTTATTTTAAAATCCTTAATATCTGCATGTTGGTTTACATTTTTTTTTAATTTTGAATTATTTTGAAACTTTTTTAGTATTTCTAAACATCCTTTTAAATTATTGCAATTCTTGGTAAATTTTTTGTTCTAAATTCTGCCAAATTAAAAAAATTTTCCTTAAAATGTTTCAAATTCATTTTTAATAATTTTGTAAATCTTTGTAAATCTTTTTGTATAATCACTGAAAATTAACTTTTCAAGATAAAAAATCATTCATAAGTTTCTTAGAAAATGTTTTTTATTCTTCTGAAGCCTTTAAAAATTCTTAAAAAGCTTTTAAGTTTTTTGTTCGAAATCTGCCAAACTTGTAACGTTCAAAAATTATTTTTTAATATTTAACTAAAATTAATGATTTCAAATAAACAGTCAGATATTTCTAAATATGAAGTAATTCTAATTTTTTTCATTGAATGGTTTAAAATTTCAATAATTTTGACTAAAATAATATATTAAATTTAATTAAAAACCTTTTAATTATAAATATATTATTTTGAAGTTATTTTCAAATCGAAAATAGTTTATAAAGTTTCAATCGGTGGTTTCAAACGCTTCTAATTTTAATAACTTCAGTCTTTAAGACTGCATTTTGAAATTCATTTAATTAAAATGTACACTTCAAAATTAAAATCTGAAATAAAAAAATTTTTTAAGTGGAAGATTTTGAAATGCGAATTCTAAACTGAATAATATGTATAATGTCTAATTATATGTAAAGTAGAATTATTTCACAGATTTTTTATAAGTATTGATTTTTTCCTACTTTTTCTCTTTTCAAAAAGAATTTCCCTTTTCCCTCTTTTTTCCATAATACCCCCTTCTTTTCTCGTTGAATTAATAGAACACAATTAAAAAATATTTTTTTGTTGAATGTGAATTCTATTTAATTGAAAGGTATACTAGTATATTTTTGGTTCAGAATTCATCTCTTTTTGTGCGAGACTTGAATATTGGGTTCAAATTTCAACTATTTTTTTAAAAGGTCATCTTTTTTCAGTTAAAACTAAATTATTTTTATTTGGAAAGTTTGGATATCTATTTTGTTTAAACTTAATCTTTTTTAGTCAAAAAATGAACTATTTTATTAAATATTCATCTGTTTAGATGAAAAATCCGTTCTTTTGAAATAAAAATTCACCTTTAGATAAACAAAAAATTTGTTTGGTTTACGATTCTACTATTTGATTGAAAATGTAATTATTTTATTGAATATTCAACTTTTTTTGGTTGAAATATCGTCTATTTTGATAGGAAATCCATTCTCTTGTATTCAAAACTCTCTTTAAGGTAATAAAAATATTTTTTGTTTGTTTTAAATTCTGCTAAAGCGATTTTTTTAACTAAAAAGCTTAATTTTCAACCCAAAAGATGAATTTTTTACATATAAAATACAAACCTCCATAATAAATCATTCAAATGAATTGGGAAAAATGTTGGTGAATAAAAAAAATTCCATTGATTTCCGTAAAACTGGATTGAATTTAGAGGAATTAAAGCTCAAAGAGGAAAACTGTATTGAAATTTAAAAAATTCAAGGTGAAAAAAAAAATTAAATGAATGAATCAAAAATCAAGAGAATTCCAAAAAATGTAAAAGAATTCAGGGCGAATCCCAAGAAAAATTCAAATATTTGAAATCCTCCAAATCTCTAACACAAAAAGTGATTAATGATTAAAAAACAATTTAAGATGATTCAAAAGATTTCAAATGAGATGGAACAATTTGAAGAATCGAAAAAAAATTTGATTGATTACCATAAATTTTGAGTGAACTTAGAGAAATTTAAAAGAGATGAGAAGAATTAGATGAAATTCATAAAAAATTAACCTTAATTAAAAAATCAATCGAGTGAATTAAAAAAAAATATATAGAAAAATTAATTAAATTGGGTGGAATTAAGTGGATTTAGAAGAATTCAAAAGAATTTACGATAAATTAATAAGAATTCAGGGCGAATTACAAATTAATTGTAAAAAATATTTATAAATCTTTTCAAATTTTCGAAGCCCTACGAAATCACTCATGCCTGGTAAAAATTCTTTGAAGTCTATTAAAATATTAAAATTCATTTGAATTATTAAACTCCATGGAAATCCCTTAAAATTGTTTAAATTTCTTGAAAATGCCTTGGAATCTTTTGAAATACCCTAGAATATTTTAGCCTTCAAAATCCTTAAAACCTGTGAAATAAATTTTTAAAAATCTGATAATCTTTTAAAATTTCCTAAAATATTTTGAATCCTTTGATATCTTTTCCAAAACCCTGAAACTTTGTATAGCACTTGAAAACACCTGAAAATCTTTAATAATATCTTTAAGTATTTTAAATCCTTTTAAATCCCATTAAATTATTGAAATGAATAAAAAATGTCTTCTTAATCTGTTAAAATAATCAAAATTATTTTAAATCCTTTAAACTCCTCTGAATTTTTTTAAAGCTCTTGAAAAGGCCAAGGAATTTGAAAAAAAAATACGTTAAAATATTTCAAATCCACTAACAAATTTTTTAATTTAAAAAAGTTAGTTGAATTAAGTAGAAAAGAGTAAATTTATAGAAATTCAAGTCAATTAAAAAACTTCCAGTGAAAGCATAAAATTTAAGAGAATTTCAAAGAATTCAGAGTGAATTCCAAATCTCTTTAAATATTTAAAACCCTATAAAATACATCTCTTCTCATGAATAAATTCTTTAAAATGCACTAAAATATTATAAAATTTCTTGAAATTCTATGATGATATTATCTGAAATCATGGAAAATTCATTAAAATACATTGAGCGTTTTAAAATTCTTTGAAATCATTGAAATCTTTGGAAATCTTAAAAAATAAGGTGAAATCTTTAAAAATATTTTAAAATCTCATACGTCCTGTAAAATCGTGCCATTCATTCAATTCAGAAATTCTAGAAAATTCTGTATCATATCTCACAAGCTTTAAAATCACTTTAAATTAATAAAATTAATTTTTTTATTCCTTAAAATCATTTAAAATTCCCTAAAACACTTTAAATTGAAAGCTCCTGAAAATGCCTTAGAACTTTTAAAAATACCATAAAATCTGACAAATTTCTAAAAATTATTGAAATATATTTAAAATTTCTCTGAACATTTATAAATACCCTGAAATATTTCAAAGAATTTAAAATAATTGAAAAAACAGACATAGACCTTAAACGAAAAGTGATTAACCTATAAATTAATTTATTGAATTAAAAAGCGACTAATGTGCTTTTTCCATTTGAAAAAGTGACTGTGTAGGCAGTCCTTATTTTTTTATCAGTAAAATCTCAAATAAATACTTTAAATTTTACTAAAATACCGTTTAAGCACTTTTATGCACAAATTAAAATGCATCTTTAAAATCGTACCTATTTTTTCTAGTTTGCATTTTTGTCGCCAGGTGGCGTATCGCAGTTTAACTACTCGCAATACTATTCAGTGATTTCTAGAAGATCCATTCAGAGAACCTCAACTTAATCGAGTGTCTAATATTCATTATAAATTAAATAAATAAACCATTTTTAAAAATTAATTTACTACTATTCGAATGTTTCTCATCAAGTGTAAAGAAATCAAAATAAGGTACCATCACCTGTTCATCTATCTGAAGAAGTTGAAAAATCCAAAGAAAGGAAATTTGTATCCATTCATCGTAAATCGTAAAGACGCAAATCTTAGCTCATTGAATTAATTTTATTAATTAGAAATTAAATAAATAAAATATTCTTCTGAATAAATTGACTCTCATTCAGAGGTTTCGGATCAAATATTTAAAAAATAAAATTAATGTACCATTGATGGTACAATTCGAATTCTTCAAAATCTCTCTTCAAAAAACCTTAAATTGATGAAATGTACATCTATTTTTCAGAAGCGTGAAAATCCAATAAAAGAAGATTTGTATACAAGTATCGTAAATTTTTAAGACGCAAATTCTTAGCTCATTATGAATTATGAGTAACTATAAATTAAAGCGAATAAGAAAAATGAGGCTATTTCAAGGTCTGTAGAATAGCCGGAAGGCGACTGTGAGTCGAAACTGGAAATGCAGGAAGTAAAAAACAATGATCAGAGAACCCGTGAAATACGATCCAGTCTAAAAACCTGGTCAATGATTCCGACGAAATGCTTCGAAATGTAAAGTTATGCAAAATTTAGCTTACACAACTTGTCATAATGCAAAGTCAATGATCTAACATGAGGAAACTATGAGATATGTGAACCTGAATTCAAACACGTGATTTTAAACAAGTAGAAAACAAACACGAGCGCCACGCGCGCTTTTTTTATTGCCTCACGCAAGTTATAAATTAAAATTTAAGATTAATATTACTAATTAAAATTTAGGAAATTTAAATGAGATTAAAATCAAATTTAAAATCCCATTTAACGCCCAATAATCAAGGTTGTGTGCAAAATTCCTGAATATAAAACAAAGAATCCAACGACCAAATTTGGACAACATCTATAAAATGTTCCTATCACAATTAAAAAAAAAAAGATTTACAAGTTTTTTTAAAAACAAAAGAAAAGTATCTCTTTTCTCGCACAAAAATAAAAAAGAGGACAAAAAGGAGAAGGAAACCAACCAAATCGCCTTCCTTCTCTTTTTATTTCTTTCGTCTTTTTTCTTTTATTATTATCAAATCACAATGAAAAAATGTGAAAAAAATAATTACCAACGTTTCGGTATTCATTCAAATTTCGGTATATATTCAAAAAAAATTTCGGTATATATTCAAAAAAATCGAGTAGGCAGGAACAGCAACGAAACCATGACTTGATTCTCGGGTGTCAAGGAGAGAGCATCGTAGTTTCGTTGCTGTTCCTGCCTGCTCGAATTTTTTTATTTTTTATTTGTATATTTAATTTCTTTATTTATATCTCCTATTTTTTCCTTTAATAAGGATGTTGTATGAAAGCCGAAACGTTGGTAATTATTTTGAAAATATTTTTTTTTGTGATTTGATAATAATAAAAATAAAAAACACGAATGAAATACAAAGAGAAGGAAGAGGAATTTGATTGATTGCCTTCTTATTTTTCTTTCATCTTTTTTATTTTTGTCCAAAAAAATTAATTTTTTCATTTTTTTTTAATTAAAAAATTTTTTTTCTCAAAATTGTAATAGGAGTGTTTTATGTTGGTTATCTGAATTTGAACGTTGGATTCTTGGTATTATTTCCAGGAATTTCGCATATTAATATAACCAATTTTAGATTGAAAAAAAATATAAGATGTCACAACAAAAAATTACGTAAGATCGTAAATCTTCTTTTAAACATAATGTTGAATCTTCAACTAACAAAAATGAATTTTCAATAACAGCTGTTATAGTGATTTCCATAAAGTAAAATTTAATTTTTAATAAAAAACAGTTGGATTTAACTTACAAACAAAAAATGATAAGAATTTTTAACAAACTAGTTGACTCTTTAGCGATAGAAAATTAGATTTCATATAAAAAAGAGGAATTTTCAACCAAGTGAATTTTTTCAGTCAATAATGAAGAAAATTGTAATCAAATATATTAAGCTTTCAACTAAAAAACATAAGTTTTCTACCTGAAATAGAATAAGTATATTTTCAGTTTAAAAAATTATTTTTCACAAACGAAAATTAATTTTTAACAAAACAGTTCAACTTTCGAACCAAACAGATGAATTTTAAATCAAGAAAATTAATTTACTACCTATAGAGATAAAATTTAAACTAAAAGAATAAATGTTTAACTAAAACGATGAAACTTTAACCAAAGTTTAACCAAAGAAATTTCTTTTGATTCAAAGAAAATTTCTCTGAACCGAAAAAAAAAATCATTTGCTTGTTTTGGTCAAGAAAATTTTTTCTGTTGAAAAGAAAATTTCTCGAAATAAAAGAAAAATATTCATAACTTATCTCAGTCAAAGAAAGGTTCCTTTGGTTCATAGAAAATTTCTCTGAATCAAATAAAAATACTAATTAGGCTGTCTCAGTTGAAGGAAACTTTCTTTGTTTCAAAATAGTACCTTTTGTTTTCAATAAAATTTCCCTAAATTAGAGAGAAATATTTATTGGCTTGTCTTGGTCAAGGAAATTTCTTTATACTTAAAGAGAAGTTCTATGAATCAAAGAAAAATATTCATTGGCTTGTCTCAATCAAAAAAACTTTCTTTGGTTCTAAGAAGTTTTTTTAGATTCAAAGAAGTTTCTTTAGATTCAAAAAAATTTTCTCTGAATTGAAGAAAAATATTCATTGATCTTTTTTGATCAAAGACATTTTTTTACTAAACAGAAAATTTCTCTCAATCAAAATAAAATATTCATTGGCTTGTCTCAGTCAAAGAAAAATTTCTTTGGTTTAAAGAAATTTCTTTTGATTCAATGAAGGTTACTCTGAATGAAATTAAAATATTCAATGGCTAGTTTCAGTCAAAGAAACGTTTAAATTTGAAAAAATAATTTGAAATCTTTTCAAATCTTTTACACATTTTCTTAAAACTAATTTTTATAAATGAAAAATTAATTTGAATTTTCCCTGAAATTTCAAGAAGAAAATTTTAGTATATTAAAACCTTTTAAAATCCTAAAAAAGCTTTCAGGTTTTATGGAGAAACTTTTTCGAATCTTTTCAAATGAAAAATTGTTGTTCTAACGTAAAAATTGTTCATTCAAACGTGACGAACAGTCCGAGGGCCGCACTCTCGCCGAGTTCGTTGCGTCAAGTTGCGTAATGCCTCCAAATCCAACAGAAATCGTCGAAGCGGCCATATTTGTTTACGTTAAGAGACCCTGGATTTATGTCAAAGGTCACAACCAAAACAGTGCACAAATCCAGTTTCCAGTGCAGTTAATAACTGAAGTTTTTGTTTCAATTTTCCATTATCTCTGAAATTATTTTTTGACGAAAATAACAGAATCTTCGAACATGTTCAACAACAAGAAAAATCAGACTAAACAGAATCAATAATTTATTCAAACGTGTATGGGCATTGAGCAGTCTGACGTTGTCTTGCCTTAGGAAGCCGGACACGTAAGCAAGAAGAGCAATTATCTTCCAGATGAGTCGCGCCTTTGTTTCCATTCCAATATGGAAAGTTGCAATTCGAGAAAATTGTATCCCAACCAAAATCAAAATCAATTGGACACTCCTCAATTTTATTTATTCTTACTGTATTTATTTATTATTTCTTATTTACTATTCATTTATTTATTTATTATTAATTTAATTCATTCACTGTTTATTTATTATTTTACATTTATTGTAGATTTATTCTAATCGTTTCTAAAATTCTGTTATCTCTTTTTAACTAAAACTTTCTATTGGCAGCATTTAATCCAAAAAAGGAAAAGCAAATTTACTGTCGTATATTATGCAAAAATTAATTTAGAAAAATATTTGTCTTCAATTAAATAAACGGTGACTTTAACAAATTTTTTTCATTTAATTAAAGACAAATTTTAATTGGAACAAAATTTGTTCCTTCGAACCCAAGAAATCTCTTTGAAACAATAAAAACTTTTTGAACCGAAAGAAATTATTTGCACCAAAGAAACTTTTCTTTGACTAAGATAAGCCAATGAATATTTTTCTAATATTCAGAAAAAATTTTCTTTGAATCAAAAGAAATTTCTTTAAACCAAAGAAAGTTTCATTCTATTGAAACAATGCAATAAATATTTTTCTTTGATTCAGAGAAATTTTCTTTGAAACAAAGAAATGTATCTGACTGAAAGAAGTGAAAGAAAATTTTCTTTTTATTCAGAGAAACTTTCTTTTGACTAAAACAGTCCAATAAATATTTTTCTTTGATTTATAGAAATTTCCTTTGAAGCAAAAGAAATTTCGTTGATGAAAACAAGCCGACAAATATTTTTCTTCTATTCAGAGAATATTTTTAAACAAATTTTTTTCGAAGAAAAATTGAATAATTAAATTTTTCTTTAAAGAAACTGATGTTCATCCAAATAGATAAATTTCTAAGAAAATCGATGGAATATTTAACTCAAAAATTTAGATATTCAGTTAAAAAAAATTCTAATCAAATAAAAAGATTTTTTTTCAATAAAATAGTTAATTTTTCATATGGAATATTTGAACTTTTAGTACAAGAATTTGAAATTTCTTTTAAATGATGAATCTTCAACCAATGAAAAAAAAATTTTGACAAGAGTTTCAATTTCAACTAAATGATTAAATTTTCATCCGAAAAAAATGTTAACAAAACATTTAATTG
Source organism: Belonocnema kinseyi (assembly GCF_010883055.1). NCBI lineage: Eukaryota > Metazoa > Arthropoda > Insecta > Hymenoptera > Cynipidae > Belonocnema > Belonocnema kinseyi. Next base: position 10,329,295 of record NC_046663.1, on the reverse strand, counting down.
TTGAGTTTTCAGCCAAGAAAGATTTTTCAAACAAAAGAGAAACAAATTGCGAAAAAAAACTATAGATCGCCAACAAAATAGTCCAATTTTAATTAAAACACTGAAATAAAGTAATATAAAGCTACTTTACAAATAAAGAATCATCGCTATTCAATTTTATATTTAAATTTAAAAAAGAAAGTAAAGCACACTCTGGAAAAAATTGCCTGACCTAAAAAAAATTTCTAGATTTTTCCAGGTATTGAATTTTGCGGAATTCCGTACCACACTGGATGCAACTCCGAGAAGCAAAATTCATTAGAAAGCCCTAGACTTCAGGGTTCATACAAATTTTCAACTTCAGCCATCTTGTTTTTATGGACTTCCAAATTAAATTCCAGTGTAAAATTAAATTACGGACATTAATCAAGTTAATCTTTTGAGTTGATAGAACGCCAGAAACTGTTCTACCCAAATGTTAAACTTATCATCATCACACGCTCATCGCACGTATATTTACATTTTAAACAACGCTTAATAAGATTTTTTTTTAAATTTATCAATCAATATTTTTAAATTATTTTTTGTTCTAAATTGTAAAAAATTTGCTCGCAAGCTCAGCCGGGATTCGAACCCACGTCTTTCAGACTCCCGGGCTAGTGCCGCTCATTGCGGCTTAGCGGGCAAAATCATCAGACCGGCAATCTGAAAATCGTGGGTTCGGATCCCAGCGGGTCTTGAGAGCAATTTTTTGAGAATTTAAAAATAAAAAATCGATATTTAAAAAATATTGATTTTTGACCAGCAAGCAAAAAACAATTAACATCAAATTATTTGTTTTGCAAGATGGATCATACACTCCGAGTTTTCTATTTTTTAATATGTTTTTAAGCTTATTTTAAAAGGTTTACTTGTTTTTTACGAATACGCTATCTTAGGGACCACGTGGTTAAAAAAACTTTTTTTGGTTGAATTTTGTATCAAAAAGATGAAATTTTAATGAAGAAGATTAATTTTGCTCTAAAGAAGGCGAATTTTCTTCTAAGTATATTTATTTTGAACTGAAAAAGGCACAATTTCGACCACAAGTGACGCAGTCAAATAGTTTATTTAAAAAAATAATTTCCAATTAAAAGAAACAACGAATTTTTAAGAAAATAGTTATATTTTCAACTAAGGAGATGAAATTTCGACAAAAAGAAAATAATTTTAAATAAATTAGTATCACTTTCAATAAAATAGATGACTAATCAATAAAAGATATAATATTTGATAGTTAAACCAAAATTTTTTTCATTCGTAAACAGTCGAGTTAAAAAAAAGCAGAATTTTCAGCACCATAGTTGAATCCGTATCTGAAACAGATTAATTTTCATTCAAACAGATTAAGTTTTTTAGCAGAAATGATTGAATTTGTACCAAAAGTGATGAATTTTCAACAGCGGAATTTAATTTTCTGTGAAAGAAAATTTTTGAGTCAATAACAAAAAATTTCACCTAAATTAATATATTTTTAAACTAAGAAGATGAATTTTCAACAAAATAGTGGAATTTAAAGAAGATAATTACAATTTTAACCAGATAATTAAATATTAGAAAAAAAGATTTTTTAATAAAGTAGTTCAACTTTCAATCTAGTAGTTAAACCAAAAATATTTTTTACTTGAAATAATAATTTAATTTAACCAAAAAGGCGAATTTCAAACAAAAGAGAAATTGTTCATTTTCCAATGAAACGTTTGAATTTTAAATGAATTCTAAAAAAAGATAATTTTCAAATCAAGAATTAAAATTTGCACCAATATATTTGAATTTTTAAACTAAAAAGTTGAACTTTCAGTAGAACAAACAATTAAATCCTCTACAAAAGCAATACATTTTTCACAAATGATTCTTAACAAAAAATTCTATTAATAAAGATGAGTTGATCTTCCGAAAAAAAACATTAAAATCAATTTTATTTAACCAGAATAAACAAATTTGTAACAGGAGAGTTCAATTTTCAATCAAGGAAGCTTTTTCAGTCAAGGAAGAGATAACATTTTTTTAAACTAAACACTTGAATTTTTGGTACGATAATATGAATTTTGAAAAAAAGTTAATCTTGAAGAGAAAATTTGAATTTTCATCCTTGACTTTTTTGACATCAACAAAATTTATCAATGTCGATTTTTAAATAACGTAATACATATTCAAATAATAAATAACATTTTTAACCAAAAATGCTGAATTTTCAACCAAAAACTGATAGGAATTTCGATAATTTATAGACTAAAGAATAATATTTTAAATAAACATTAAAATTTATTTTAGGTCCTGTCTCCCTTCACGTTTGTATTATTTTCGAAGAGATAAATATTTTCAAAATAGTCCATACTAACAAATTATTAAATAATTCCTGAAATATGAAAATTCTTATTGGAAAATTATAAAATATCCGATTAAAATTTGAAAAATGGCTTTTGATAAAAATGATTTATTTAATAAAAATACATCAATGAAATATTGTGACCAAAGAATTTTTTAAAGCATTAAATGCATTAAAACTTATTCCTCAATTCACGTTTTTGTATGAAAATGTGCATAGTAGTCGTTTTTTAATTATTGCTCTTGAATTAAAAATATTGTTCATGTATTGCTATTTTGCTTTAAGAAATATATATTTAAAATTATTGTTATTGTAAATTCAAGCGGTAATTAGAAAGACTTAGAACATGTATTTTTGATAAATAAATATCATTGTTTAAAAAAACATTTAAAAATTTTTTTAAATTCGATAATTTTCTTTCAGGATTCGATTATTCGGTAATTTTTTAATTCGGTAATATTATAAACTATTTGGAAATTTCATTATTTGGGAATGTTCACTTTCTCTATTATTATTGTTTAGGAAATTCTATTATTCGAGAATTTTCAAAGACGGGATTTTTATATTTCTGATATTTTATAATTTCAAGAAGTTTTTATTGTAATTTATCTATACTGAACCTATTATTCTATTTTTATTTATTAAATATGATTCAATACAAAAAATTCAGTTGTTTACATTTGGTCATTTTTCACTGTGGGGAATTTTGTAGTTTCGAATATTTTATAATTCAGCAATTTTCGCTCAGGAAATTTAATTTTCGGGAATATGTATTTGAATTCGGTAACATAATAAACTCTTGAGAATTTGATTATTGGAGAATATTTCTATTCATGATTTTTATACTTTGGCAATTTTATACTTTAGCAAGTTTTTTCAATGTAATTTATTTTTTAATGAACTTATTATTGTATTGTTAATTGCTAAATAACATTCATTAAAAAATTTCATTATTTTAATTTGATAATTTTTTAGTGTCGGGACTTTTTTAATATCGGATATTTTATAATTAGGCAATTTTCTGTCGGAAATTTTATTTTTGGGAATGTTCAAATTCGGTAATATCAGGAATAACTGTCAGGAATTTAATTATTTTAGAATTTCCCTAGTCAGGATTTTTATAGTTTGCCAATTTTATAATTTCGGAAATTGTTTATTGTTATTTATTTTGATCAAATTGATTAATCTATTTTTAATTAATAAATATGATTGATAAAAGAATTTAAATGTTCAAATTTAATAATATGTTATTATCGGGAATATTGTAGTATCGGAAGTATCATTTTTCGGGAATATTAGAATTAGGTAACATTATAAACTATCGGGAATTTTAATATTCGAGAATTTTAGAGCATCGGGATGTTGATTTAAAAAAATTTTGATCGACCCGAGACGATTGTAGCCTTTATGATAAAAAAATGTCGAAATTCCTTTTTTGCTCATCATAATGGACACATAGTATAAAAGGTCAATATTTTCTCATTGCCAGACAGTCACGTATATGGGGCGTATTTTTATAGAAAAGAGTTTATTATTTACGTGCAATGCTTTCTCACGTCTCTTGAGTTGTGGATAAGTCAATATTGATTTTCGATACGAAATTGGCATTTATCCAATATTAAATGTTAGTGAAACGTGTCCACAGCATTGCTTTTGTCAATGGATCTTTTGTCTCCATCTTGGCATAATGTAAAAATGGCATGTTTTTTTTTAAAGAAGTAAAAAAATCATTTAAAATCCTCTAAGAAGTGAGTTTCAATGTTAAGAAATTCTTTTAAATTTTCTGGGACACCAGGTAAAAGTTGTTTTTAATATCTATTTCTTGTCCGCCTTCAAGACGATTGCAGCTTTCAAGTGTATCATTATGTGCAATCATATAATTTATTGTAATACCTTCATAATTGAGAAAATCACTCGTATTTTACCATTTAATTTAACAATTTTTCAAAGTCATCATTACAGAATCGCAGTTAATGGAGGCGCACGAAAGGCGCGTTCATGTCCCTGGATTTTTATTCCCTAACATTAAGAATACGAAGCTTGAGATTAAACAAAATATATATTACGCGATTTTAAATTGAAAAGATTTTATCTCAAACAGTTTTGATTGGATAAAAATTTGTATCATTTTAAAATAAATGTGTTATACTACAGAGTAAACATTATTGAAAAAAAACCTTTTTTGGTTTCAACTTCATCTAAATAAAAATTGTCCGGACGATTTTCAAACAAAAAGTTTTTTTCCTTTAGTAATGTTTAACTTGTTTTGATTAAAATTCATCCAAATAAGAATTATCTGAATAATGTCGAAACAAATAGCTTTTTGCTTTTAGTAAAACCAATGTTCTTATCCGGACGAAAAATCAAAAGCTATTTTCCATCCTGAAATTCTCTTTATGTATTGGATAAGCATTTAGATGGTCTTGTCTTTATGATCCTATTCGAATTTTTGTTCTATCTCTGGTATTTTTGAAATACATCATTCGTCTACTTGTGGAGGAATCACCTTAAAAGATTGATCACATTTTGTCCGCTTTCTCCTCAATTGTACTAAAAAGTTTCATCCGTTAATAATGATTTTTTATCCCCAAAAGAAAAAACCTTCTTGTTTCGACTTTGTCTAGACAAAACTTGTATAGATGATGTCGAAAGACAAAAGTTTTCTCTTTTAGCAATATCATCATTTGTTCCAAGACGGAAAATCAAAGAATATTTAAATTCCAAAATTTCTCTTTACTCATTTAATAACCAGTCAGGCAATTTCCTCTTTATAATCAGCTTGGAATTTTTCTTCATCTATGGCATTTTTGAGCTACATCTTTTTTTTAATTATTGAGGAAGCTCGGATGGATTTATCATCTTTTTTTTTTTGGCTACTCCTGAATTGAGCCAAGAAGCTGAATGCATGAATAATTAGTTTTCAGTACCAAGAAGAAAAAAACCTTTGTGTTTCGACTTTAGACAGACAAAAATTTTCTGGATGACGTCAAAACAAAAAGTTCTTTTCCTGCAGTAATACTATTCTTGTTTTTCAGAAGAAAAATCAAAGAATATTTACCACCCCAAAATTCTCTTTATATATTGAATAAGCAGCCATATGGTTTTCTCTTTATTATCATATTCAAAAATTTTTTCAATCTTTGTTATTTTTTAGATATAGCATTTGCCACTTGTTGAGGAATCATCTCGTATTGATTTATGTTGTTTCTTTCGCTTGTCCTTAATCAAACTAAAAATTTCGATGCATAAATAATCATTTTGTATTCCTAAAAGAAAGAACCATTTTGTTACAATTTTATATAGACAACAATTATTTGCAAAATGTCACACAAAAAAACTTTTTTACCTTTAGTAATACCAATGTTTTTTATGTTAATGTAATAATCTATTAATAATAATGTTAAAACAAAAAGCTTTTTCTTTTTATTAATAACAATATTATTTTCTGGTCAGAAAATCAAAAACTATTTACCATTCCGAAATTATTTTTATTTATTGAATAACAATTGAGATAATTTCCTGTTTATGCTCTCTCTGCAATTTTTCTTCTACCTTTGGTCTTTTAAGTTATATTATTTGTCTAATTATTGAGGAATCTTGGATGAATTTATCATATTTTGTTCGCATATTCCTCAATTGAACTAAATAGCTTAATGCGTGAATAATTATTTTGTATTCCTAAATAAAAAAGCTACTTGTTTTGACATTATCCACACCATTTTTATCTAGATGACGTCAAAACAAAAACCATTGTTATTTCACAAGCTGAAACTTAAAAACTTTTTACTGTCACGGACTGCTCTTTATATCTTGGATAACCATTTAGACGGTTTCCCCTTTGTGATCCTATTTGAATTTTTTTCTTTCTCCGGCGTTTTTGAAATACAATACAGCATTTGTCCAATTGTTGAGGAATCATCTCGGATGGATTTATCAATTTTCCGTTCGCTTGCTCCTCAATTGATTTAAAAACCTTAGCGCATGAATAACTATTGTGTATTTCAAAAGAAAAAAACTTTTTTTTTATTTCAACTTCATTTAGATAAAAGTTGTTAGTATAATGTCGAAATAAAAAGCTTTTTCCCTTTAGTAATACCAATGTTATACTTCGGACAGAAAATCAAAGAATATTTATCAACCCCAAGATATTGAATAACTAGTTAGATGGTTTACTCTTTATAATCCTATTTGATTTTTTTCTAGCTCTGTTTTTTAGGTCAACGTTTTTTCTAATTATTGTGACTTTTCTAATGGATTTATCATGTTTCGTTCGCTTACTCCGCAAGTGCATTGAAAGCTTTAATGCATTATTAATTAAATTGTTTTCCTGAAGGAAAAAACCTTTTTGTTTCGACATTATATAGACAAAAAATAGCTGAATGATATCCAAACGAAAAGCCTTTTTCTCTAATAATACCATTGTTGATCCTCGGACGGAAAATCAAAGAATATTGACCACCCCTTCATTCTCCTTATATATTGAATAAGCAGTCAAATGGTTTTCTTTTTATGATTTTATTTACTTTTGTTTTCTATCTCTGGTGTTTTTGACATATAGCATTTGCCAATTTTTAAGGAATCATCTCGAATGGCTTATCATTGCTAAAATAACCAGCCAGATGGTTTCCTTTTTATGATCATATTTGAATTTCTCTTCTACCAATAGTGTTTTTGAACCATATCATTTGTCTAATTATTCGGGAATCTCAAATGTATTTGTCATGTTTTGTCGACTTACTACTCCTTAATTAAAGTAAAACGTTTGATCCGTAGACAATTATTTTGTATTCCTAAAAGAAAAAACCTTTTTATTTCGACTTTACCCAGTCAAAAATTGTCTGGATGATATCGAGACAAGGCATTTTTTCCCTTTAGTAATGTCATTGCGATCTCATAGACGGAAAATCAAACATTATTGACCGACCCGAAATTCTCTTTATTTATTGAATAACCCGTTAGGTAATTTCTTTTTTATGATCCCCTTGAAATGTTTCTTCAACCTCTGGTGTTTCTGAGCTACATCATTTATCTAATGATTGAGGAAGCTCGGATAAATTTATCATGTTTCTTTCGCTTCCTCCTCAATTGAACCAAACAGTTTAATGCATGCATAATTATTTTGTATTCCTAAAGGGATAACCCTTTTTTTCAACGTCTAGATAAAAATTGTTTGGTTGATGTTAAAAAAAAAAAACAATTTCTTCCTTAACTAACACCATTGTTATTCCTAAAACGAAAAATCAACGACTACTAACCGTCCCGAAATTCTCTTTATTTCTTCTGGTTTTTCTGAGGTGCATCATTTACCTAATTATTTAGGAAGCTCGGATGAATTTATCATGTTTATCATGGTTTACCATGGTCTGTTCGTATACTCCTTAACAAGTTCAATGCATAAATAATTAATTTTTTGTTACAAAAGAAAAAACGTTATTTTCGACTTCATGCTGACCAAAACAGACTAGATCATGAAAGTAAAGGATTTTTCCTTTAATACTACCATTATTTGTTCAAAGAAAGAAAATCAAATAATATTCACTGTTCCGACATTGTCTTTATTTATTAATTAGTCTGTCATATAATTTCCTCTTTATGATCCTATTTTAATTTTCTTTCTACCAGTAGTGTTTTTGAACTACATCATTTGCCTAATTATTGATGAATCTCTGACAGACTTATCAATTTTTGTTTCCTTGCTCTTCAGTTGAAATAAAAAGTTTACTGAGGAATAATTAATTGTGTAAATCATGTTCCTGTTTCTCTCAAAAATACTTCAAAACTATTGGAGGGAATATTTGATAAATAATATTGACTTCTCGCAAAGTTCATACCACTTGGTCTATGATTAATATTTTTAATATCGTCGATGCAGATGCTTACATCTGATAGTCGATTGCCACTTCAACATCGAGTCGCACTCGACAAACTGACAGTTTCATTTCACTAAGTGAAAGAACATTATTCATAGAAAAATGCACATTTTAGAAAGATTATTAAAAGATATATACATTATGGTAGAAGAAGTTTCTACACAATCATCCTAACAGAAACAAATGAGATCCAAGCAACAAAAGACATCGCGCGAAGCAAAAATCGTTATTCCACCTGTGATGCTTAATTTTCTTCTTCAAAAAATATTTTCATATGCACGATATTTATTTTATTTGTTGTTCTTTGAATTTAATCAATCCGATCGAAATAATCACAGGCGGATTTTATTAGACGACACGCCAACAGACTTGCAACGATGTAACGCATACACAAATTACGTAATAAGGCGACTTACCTGTACTGATCGGTAAATGTCCTGAAAATAACAATTAATTTTTATTCGAAAAAGTTTCATCAAATTTGACATGCTTTTGATAAGTATACACGTCTCTCAATTCACAATGCCAATCTCTATTTTTTATTTAAAGCTTGCTATTGTCAATAACTAATTAGGCCACTAATATTTTTAGCTAGCAGCAAGCTACTTAAAAATAAATTTTGATATTGTAAGTACGCCCTATGCATATCTATTGCTACGTTACTGAAATAGATAAGAGCTCAATTAGACAATATTTTATTCAGTGAAACTAAAGTTCTGGTTATGATATTCCTATAGTTTCGAATAATTACTTCTGACTGCCTACTAAATTTCATAAATAAATTTTAATTCTTTTCGAGGCGTTGTTTGATCAGATTGGTCAAAAATAGAAAACTTTCCGGATTAATTCATTTATAAATAGAACAAATGAAATATTTAAAGACGGCTCAACTACTATTTTGAACAGTTCAAACATCGTTAGAATATTAATTTTTGCTTGTTCTAAATTGTTATTATTTTTTTCTAGATTTTCTGATTTCTTTTATAACAAAAGTAACTTTTTAGCCACATTTTATTTTGATCCGAAAATTCGTAATTTTCGATATACCTATTATGCGAAATGTCCTTTAAAAAAAGCCTTGCACTATTTATAGGATTAGTTCCTTACTAAATAATTCACATCCTAAAAAGAAAATTCTATAATTTTTAAAATTGCTGAATTAATTTGACCGAACTTGGCACTGCCTTTACAATGAAAACTGTAAATTCTAAAATTTAAATTGTAAGCGTAATCTATATATAGCCTTTCTAATAGCGGACTTCGGCTAATAGCGATATAAATCTAGTTTAGAAAAAAGTGCAAGTGAAGGAAAGGGGTAATATTATTCTGATGTGTTTGAGAGGATGTGATCCATTGAATCGAATTAGTGTTGAAATAAGCGAAAAGACAGTGGTAGTGGTATAAAAAAAAATAATGTGACATATCTTGGAGTGCCTGCAGGCAGAAGTGCAATCAAAGATCTCCCGTTGAATAAAATATACATTTTTAAAAATCCAGGCCAAATTTATTTAATTTGAATTTAAGAATAATGGAGAAAAAGTAAAAATACTTTTGAATTTTCGAATTTTGAAAAAGCGAGTGGCCACAGGTTCACGAAAACCTGTAAATCAGGAAATTTTATTAGTCAGGGAAATTTACGGGTTTAAAAAAAATTGCAAAAATCAGGGAATTTCTGTGAGAAGCACTTTCAGGTAGTTGACGTGCCAAAAATAAGGTTTCTGGTAAAAATATTTCTAAAATTTTTAGGGTCGGAATGATTTGATCACTTATGTCTTACTAAAGAAAAAACATTATTTTTTTATGAAAATGGTTTTAAAATGGGGAAAAATAATTATTTTAATAATAGATTTTTTATGCAATTTTTTCTTACTATCGCTCCTTGCCAGTTTAAAAAAAGAATTGTATTTTTCTGATTCATGGCTTATTTTTTCCGAAGAAAACATTCTCTATAACTCTATTATTTCCTAAATTAGAGTTTCACACAATATTTTTTCAGGAAAAAGAAAGCTATTATTTAATTAAATGAAATAAATTAATAAAAAATTAGAGCAAAGCGATAATAAGAAAATTGAATTGCAAAATTAATTGTTAAAATTAATTGTTAAAATTAATTGTTTTGTTTTGACATTTTTTCATTAAAAATGGTTTTTCTTTGAAATGTCATCACCATTAATATTATTTTGATTCTTAAGATCATAACAAAACTATGACTTTCTGAGATTTGATTTTTAGCACTTTTCAGCACTTTTTACATTTTTTTAAACAAATCAGATGTTAGTAATTTTTAAAGATAAATTTACGTATCTATATTTTTTAAATGAAAAAATCTCTATATTCACTTTTTAAAAATAAATCAAACTCTATTGAAATCTGGTTTATACCTATTTCTGAATTTTTCTTAAATCTTTCGGGGTATTTGAAAAAAAATTCGGCAAATTTGTAATATATTTAAATAATTTAAGGATAAATAATGTGAGGACTAATTTAAGGAAAACAAAAAATTTCAAAGATTTCGGGATATTTAAGAAATTTCGAAGAAATTTTAAAAAACCTTAAAAAGTTTGGAGAGGTTTCAAAGGATTTTAAATATTTAAGGATAATTTCTCCAAATTTAATAAAATTTCGAAATACTTTAAAAATGTCAAGGGTTTTCAGTGAATTTGAAAGGACTTTAAATATCACAGGGTATTTTTATTAAATTTAAATAATTTGCAGTGATTCTACAAAATTTGAATTATTGTAGGGTCTTTTTTTTTTAATTTCACGAAATTATTTCGAGTTTAAATTAGAGAGTTTAAATATTTCAAGAAAAATCAAATATTTTAGGATATAAAAAAAAATTCAAAAGAATTTCTAAGACCTTTACAAAATATGAAGGGATTTTGTAACATTTTAAAATATATGAAATATTTTAGGTTATTTTGAAAAATTTTGAAGAGCTTTACAAAATTTTAAGGAATTTGTAAGGATTTAAAATGACTAAAAATATCTAAGGGTATTTTTAATAAATGTTAATAGTTTAAAGTGAATTAAAAAAATTTGTAAGATTTATGGGTATTTTTAAAATTTTTAATAAATTATTTAAAGTTTTTAAAACTTTAAAGAGAATTAATAACATTTTTAAATATTTCAAAAGATTTGAAAGATTTTCAGGTATTGTTTATAATAACAAAGAATTTTTATATACTTTTAAAATTTTCAGGGGATTTCGAAAGATTTCATACGATACAAAGTATTTCAAGGAATTTCAAAAAGTTTCAAGGAATTTGAAATTTATAAAAAAAATTTAAATGGATTTCAAAGATTTTGAAAGATTTGAGGGTATTTTTTGAAATTCTAACAAAATTTTAAGACCTTCAAAAACATTCAAGGTATTTTAATAGATTTTAAAGGATTTGAAATAGTTTAGGGTATTTTCAAAATAGACAAAATATTTTTAAAATTTTTACAAAATTTCAAAAGAATACAAAAGATTTGAAATATTTTAGGGTATTTTAAAAACTACAAGGAATTTTTTTAAGCTTTTAAAAATGGTAAGGGTTTTCAAAGTATTTGAACCATTTTAGGGCTTCTAACATGTATCAATAATTTGAAATTATCCCAAATCATCCAGAATATTTTAATTCTGATAAATTTATTTTAAATTATAAATTATTTTTAAACCCCTTAAATTTCCCTGAGCTTCCTTGAAAAGTACTGAATTCTATTAATTTTTTCATATCTTTGAATCGTTTTTAATTCACCTTTATTTTTAATGAATTTTATCGAATTATTTCCACTTCACTTAAATTCTTCAACATTTATTCTAATTTTATCAAAATCAAAGGAATTTGGTAAATTCATTATTTTTAATTAGACACGAATTGTTTTGAACTCCAACAAACCGATTTGTTTACATTTTTTTTAAATAACGAGTTATTTTTTAAGTAGTTTAAGCTAAGAATAAATTAAAAATTGATAATTGTAGACTTAAAATTGTTTTATTCCTTTTATAAAATATTCTGTATTAGAAATTAACAAGATTAGAATGTTGCTCTTTAAATAATAATAGGCACGGAAAAAGAAACAAGAGTTACTGAAAAATAAAGTTCAGGGAATTTTGAAAAATAAGTTTTGCGGCCACCCTGATAAAAAAAAGAATTTTGATACAGAATTTTGAAGATAAATAAAAAATTCTTAACCTTTTTAACAAATTTTCGAAAATAGGTAAATACGAGCCGAGAGAACTTTGTAGATAGAGCTTGCATACAAATGTATCTCATGCATATCCAGTAGAAAATAGAAGAGCTCGTGTTAATGAGATGTTAATCAACATCTCAGGGAGATTTTGTAGTAGGGGTGTTAATCTGATTTTGTGAGTATTTTGTAAACTAGCAGTATTTTTATAAATAATTTTTTTCTACAGAAGCAGAATATAAAATATTATCGAGTACATACGCTCGCTCGACAGGCGGATCTGTATCTTTGAACCTGCAACCCAAGGATTATAAAGATAATATATAAAAGCCACCCCGCATATTAACACTCAGAAAAATATTTTTTATGAACCAAGAATAACTTCAGACTGCAGAAAATGATTTTTGATGAAAGAAAAATTTTCATTGGAAGGCAAAATATTTTTCTTAAATTGAAGGAAATGTTTTTGGGTGAGGAGCCAATTAATTTTTTTTTTATTCATAAAAATTTTCTTTCAAATTTTGTTTCACTTTTTTTCTGAGTGCGCTACTAGTTTAGTGAAAAAATGGAAACGAAGTGGATCAGAAAAGTGTCTGGAAATTATTACCTTGAAAAATTAAAGGGTGTTTTTACACCATGAAGAAAAAGTATTTTCAAAGTTTCATTCTTATGTGCTATCCCATAACACTTCACTGTCCATATTATGATAAACCAGAAAGATTAAAATATGAAGTTTATGAAAGTAGACAAGAAATGAAAAACAGATAACTACCCCAACTCTATCACCACGAATGCTTAATTATATACGGTGAGTAGTATGGGGTGCCATACTACTATATTCAATAAAATTACATTGTAAGCAGATACAAAATTATTATTTTTAAATAATCATATGCGAATTAAGAAAAAAAGTACGCCGCCTTGCACAAATTGACAATCTTAAGTATTTCAAAATAATTTTTTTAAATAACATGCCATCATAGTGAGAGGTGCCACACTACTAAAGCCAATGAAATTCTCTTATAAGAATATGTCAGAGTATTATTCTTAAGTAATGATATGCGCATCAAGAGAAAAGTACGCAATCTTCTATAAATTTACAATTTGAAATATTTAAAAATAATTTTTGTTATAATATGCCATAATATAGAGAGGTGACATACTACTATTTTCATGAAATTCTCTTATAAGAAGATATTAAAGTATTATTTTTAAATAATATGATGCGAATCAAGAAAAAAGTACGATGTCTTTCACAAATTAAAGAATTTTGAATAATATGTCATCATAGTGAGCTGTGTCATATTACAACAGTAAATAAAATGCCCTCATAAGCAGATATCAGGTTATTATTTTTAAATAATAATGAGATAATGAAGAGAAAAGTACAAATTCTTCCACGAATTTACAATTTCAAGTATTTAAAATAATTTTAAAAAAATTCCATTTTAGTGAGAAGTGCCATGCTACTACAGTCCAAAAAATCCCCTTATAAGCATATATCAAATTATTATTTTTGAATAATAAAGCACAAATCAAGAGAAAACTATGGATTTTACCACAAAGTTACAATTTAATGTATTCAAAATAATATAATTTTCAACAATATGCCACCATGGTTAGAGGGGCCGTTCTACAGGCAATAAAATTCCCTTATATATGTATATAATACTATATGAATCCACGGAAAAATTCAGAGTCTTCCAAAAATTCACAATTGAATGTATTTGAAATGGAACACTTTTAAATAATAATATTCCATTATAGTGAGATGTGCCATACTACTACAGTCAATAAAATTCCCTTATAAGCGGATATTAAATTATTATTTTTAAATAGTAATGATGAGAAAGCCATGGGAGAAATACGGAGTCTTCCAGAAATGTACAATTTAAAGTATATAAAAGTAAATTTTTTTGAATAATATACCATTATGAGGAGAGGTTCCATACTACTGAAGCCAATAAAATTCCCTTGTAAGCAGATACCAAATTATTATTTTTGAATAATAATATGCATATCAAGATGCAAGTACTGAGTCTTTCACAAGTTGACAATTTAACGTATTTAAAAATATACCATTTTGAATAATATACCAATATAATGAGCGGTGCCATACTACTGAAGCCAATAAACTTCCCTTGTAAGCAGATACCAAATTATAATTTTTAAATAATAATACGTAAATCAGGAAAAAAAGTACGAAGCCTTCCACAAATGTACATTTTGTAGTATTTAAAATTGAAAAACTTTGAATAATATGACATCATAGTTTAGAGGTGCCATACTACTATAGTAAATAACATTCCCTTATAAGCAGATATTAAATTATTATTTTCAAATAATCATATGCGAATCAAGATAAAATTACGAAGCGTTCCAGAAATGTACAATATAAACTATTTAATATTAAAAAATTTTCAAAAATAAGGCTTCAGGGACTTATAATTTCAAACAGGAAGTAAATCAAAACATTAAAATTTCCAATGATACTAGTTTTGAAATGTTGAACCTTTTTTTTAAATTTTCACCAAATCGAAAAATTTTTATTTAATTTGTGGTTGATTAATAAGAAGGATTTTGTAATAAGATAACTAAAAGAAATAAAAAAATTTTATTCTCATTCGTATAGATGTGAACAGTGGACGTTAAATCACGAAATATTTTTTATTATTCGAAATTATTGTTCTTTAGTTTATAAATTATTATGAATCAAAATCAATAGCTATCTAACGATAAAAAAAATTTTCCAGAAATTTTCTCAGAACCTAATAAGATTTTCCAATACAACTTTTCAGATGCCAATTCAGCATTGATTTATCTTAAAGGTGCTTTCTTATATTTTCTAAATTAAAAATTCGTTTAGGACGTTTTTTTTTCTCGTAAAATTGCGAAAATGTGATTTTCCGCCCTTATAGCATGTTACCTTTTATTTGCGTTAGAAAATGTACAATAAATATAAAATAATTAAAATATAATTTATAGAAATCTATTAATTCAATACTGCAATATTAAAATTTTTTCAATTAATAAAGATTCGCGTGTATTTTTTTATCAATGTCAAATAATGTGACTACTATTTATTTTCGATAATAATTTATTAGCTCAGGACAGATTCTTTGCACACTTATGAAAACTGTTTATACTAATTTGGAAATTTGTACTAAAATTTTCTCAAACTCTTAACTAACAATTTAAAAAATGTAATTTTCAAAAAAAAGTACGAAAATTAAAGAGAAGTTAAATTTTTAACGAATTTTAATATATATTTTTTAATTGAGCCTTCTAGCTGTAACCCAGAACAGCTTATAAATAATTCCAGACATAGCAAAATGTTTTATTTAGTAACAAAAAATTGTTATTACTTTTATTTAACTTTTAAAGTATTCACCATTTTCAAGAATTTCTAATTTAATAAAACAAATCTTAAAGCAGTGTGATAATTTTACATAAATAAATAGGTTAATTTGTTTCATCAAATAAACCGAAAATGTCTTTTTAATGACTCCTTATTGTTATATTTTGTAATTTAATCATTTTTTTATTTATTTTAAAAGTTACTATACAAAATTTCCACTTTTAACATTCTTAAATGAGAGGGAGAGAAACTTTTCCCCCTAGGTAAAAAATATACTATTATTGGATTTAAAATTCCTAAAACAGAGGTTCACTTAGAAATGTTAATAACAAAAAAATTATTTGGCTTTACATAAAAAATGCTTCTTCAGTTGTAATTAATTTTTTATAGTAGCTGCTTATACCTAGCAGCATTAACATCATGTAATAAAAATTAAATTAAAATTAGTTAAAAATTAAACTGCCGAGCGATTTTTGCCTAAAAAAATGCTTTTTGACACACTCTGGTGTTTTAAATTTTGTTTGTTTATTGAGTTTTTAAGACTCATCCTCTCATTTTGTGTTATTTGATAAGAAAAATATTTTTCCTAGTTTTTTGAGATAAAAAAAATTATGTGTAGCTCTCGCTTGAATAAACTGTTACTAAATGTTCATTCTCAATTTCATTATTTTGGGGATTTCCCTCGAATATGTTAAGCTAGAAATAATAAAAAAAAAATTTTGAAAATTTTCGAAAAAATCACATTGTTAATTTTTTTCCTAATTAAATTTTTTCTTTTGAAAAATCATTCAATATGTAAAACAGTTGTCTTATTATCTTCTAAATTTTTCCAGGAAAAAAAATTGTTTACTCTGTTGAAATCTTTCGCAATTCTTTTAAAACTCCCATAATTTTTTGTTTAATATTTAAAAACATGCATATCTAAAAATCTTTTGAAGTTTAAAATTCTTTTGGAATTACTTCAATTCTTCTAAGTATTTCTTGAATTCACTCGACCTTTTTTGATTTTTTAATCTTAGCAAATTGAAATATTTTTCTTTAAAAATCTCTACCCTCCTTTTCGAATTTTTTGGAAATTGTTCGAAATGTTAAAAACCTTTGTTAATTTTCTCTTTAAACTCAATTTTAAGGTAAAAGATCATTTAAAATTTTACACGAATTTTAAGAAAATTCGTTTTCTAATCTTTTCAGACCATCTAAGCCTTCTAATCTTTAAAAATTATTCAAATATTCCCTGAATTTTTTTATCATGCAAAATTTAAAAAAAATGCTTCAAAATCTTTTAGATTCTTCGGAAAAAATTTTAGCAATCTTTTAAAATGTTTTAAACTCTTTTTAAATAATCTCTTAAAATTAATTTTTGCTGGAAACCTAAAATTTTTACAAAATCTTACAAAATACTTAAAAAAGCTTTCTAAGTTTTAATTATTTTTGAATCGTTCCAAAACTTCTAAATATCTCTAAAGCTTACTAGAATTTTTTCTCAAATTTTGTGATATGACAAAATTGCAAAATTTGGATTTAGAATATTTTACATTCTTTTTAAAAATTTTAGGAAATAATTAAAAACGTTTTGTGATCTTTTTTTATTTTCTTTTAGAATTCATTACAAAAAAGTAATTTAAAATGTTCCCATTAATCTAAAGAGCACTTTTTTTCATTTTTTTGAAAACCTGAAAAGTTAAGTTGACGTAAAACTTTTGTAAATTCTACAAAATTAAGAAAATTTCCTGAAAATCTTTCAGATTCTTTAGATTGATCTTCCGAATAAGTTTTTTCCCATAATTTAAATTTCTTATCTACAATTATCTACATTATCTACATTAAACAATAATTTACAATTTCGGAAGCCTTCACTATTTTTAAAATTTAAAAATTGATAAAAAAATCTCTTTTTGCCCAAATAACATAAAATGAGGGAATTCGATTTTGAAAAAATTAACCACCCTTTAAATTAGTCAATAATTTCTTCATACCATCTTAGAGTTCTTAAATTCCTGAGAATATAGGTTCAGGTTATATAACCGAGAATATAACAGAATTTAAATGAATTTAAGAATTTATTATTTAAAAAAATGTTTTTATCGTTCAGGTTATAGCAGCGGTTGAATATAAATTATATTATAGCTCAGACATATTCAGGAATATCAGTCTTTCACATACAAGTTTAAAATTTTCAAATGTATTTATTTATTTCAAGCAAAAAAAGTTTTTTCTACTATAAAAGATAACTTTTTAACAAAATACTGGAATTTTCAACAAAATAATTGAAATTTTAACATAATAGTTGAATATTTAACCTAAAAAAAAATTGTCAACGAAAAAGTGTCATAGTTTATATTTTAATAAAAAAAGAAAAAAATTTATACAACAAAGGAAAGAATTTTAAAACCAGAAGACACATTTTCTTTACAAACATTCAATTTTCAAGCAAAAATATTACTGTTCAACAAAAAATTAATTTTCGACGCAACTGAGGCATTTTTCCTAAAAAAAAGGAAATTTCAAACTAAAAAAAAATTTTAAAAAACGCGAATTTTCAACTAAAAAAGATAAATTTTCAAAAAAATAGTCGAATTTTCTGTTGAAAACGATTTTAGTCGAGTTTTCAGATCAAACTATGAACTTTTTAACAAGAAGTAATTGTCTACCAAAAAAATTGAATTTTCAATTCAAAAAGACGAATTTTTAACGCAAAAATATGATTTTTAACAAAATTGTTGAATTCTCTAGCAAATAGTTGCATTTTTATCGAAAAAAAATTCTATAATAGATGAAGTTTTAAATAAAAAAAATAGTAGAATTTTCTGTTGAAAAAGATTTTAGTCGAGTTTACAAAATCAAATTATGAATTTTTTAACAAGAAATAATTTTCTACCAAAAAAATGGAATTTCCAATCGAAAAGACGAGTTTTTAACCCAAAAGCATGACTTTTTAACAAAATTGTTGAATTATGTAGCAAATAGTTGCATTTTTATAAAAAAAATTTCTTTTATAATAGATGAAGTTTTTAATTAGAAAGATAAATTTTCAAAAGAAATAGTCGAATTTTATGTTGAAAAAGATTTTAATGGAGTTTTCAAGATCAAATTATGAATTTTTGAACAAGAAATAATTGTCTACCAAAAAAATTGAATTTTCAATCCAAAGAATTTTTAACCAAAAAAAGTTGAGTTGAGTACTAAACAGATGAATTTGATATAAAAAAGCAATTTTTCAATTTCTGCTAAAACAGGTAAACTTTAAAATAACAAAGACAAACTTTCATAAAAAGAGTTGAATTTTCAACCGAAAAGTAAAAAAAAAAGGAAATTTTCAAGAAAAAAATATGACTGTTCAACAAAAAATTAATTTTCCACGCAACTGAGGCATTTTTACTAAAAAAAGAGGAAATTTCAAACCGAAAAAGAATTTTAAATAATCCAAATTTTCAACTAAAAAAGATAAATTTTCAAAAAAAAATAGTCGAATTTTCTGTTGAAAAAGATTTTAGTCGAGTTTTCAGAGCAAACTATGAACTTTTTAACAAGAAATAATTGTCTACCAAAAGAATTGAATTTTCAATTCAAAAAGACGAATTTTTAACCAAAAAGGATGATTTTTAACAAAATAGTTGCATTTTTACACAAAAAAGGTAAATTTTGTACTAAAATAGATGAATTTCTAATAAGAAAACAATTTTTTAATTTCAGCTAAAACAGGTAAACTTTAAAATAACAAAGACATACTTTCTTAAAAAGAGTTGAATTTTCAACCGAAATGTTAAAAAAATAATTAAATTTCCTATCAATTAAAATAAATTCAGAGATTCTTATAAATTCTCAGAGAATTTGTTTCTCGGTTATATTCTCGGCAATATTCTCATTCTCCTTACCGTTCTCAAACTAATATAACCGGCTCAGAACTCAATACCATCTGCTCTTAATTTTGTACCAGTTAGTAAGTTACCAGCATAGAAAGCTTTGCTACCGACAAGATAAAAAACTGCCATACCGACGGTTTAGTTTAAGGAGAAATAATTTTCACATTGCTAGATATCTGTTGAGGGAGCCACTAACCGGACAAAAAAATTTCTGCTTTATCGACTACGATAATACGAAAGTTTGAATCTAATAACAAATACCTATATTATCAACTGCAATTTATTTTTCAATTATCACCTAAACTTCTTAACTATGGCGTATAAATAAAAAATATTTAAAATTCAAAATTAATTGGTTATACGTAAAAATAAAAAACATTGGACTCTGTTTTATTATACGGTATGAGAAATAGCGTATATAGTGCAAAATTATAAGAAAATTGTGATTATAACAAAGTTTTATCGGAAATATTGTTAAATTAAGACATTTAGGTTTTTTAAAAATAATAATTATTAAAATTTGACTAACTAAATATGAAGTAGTTAGGTGAACTTGAAATAAATTCGAAATTCTTTAAAATTAAAATGTTTTCACTTTTATTTTATTTTGTTCTTAGTTTATTATGAATGAGTCGGCATATCTACAATACTTTCGTTTTTGATTATAAGATTTGATTGCCTCCATTTACAATTACAAATTAAAATTAAATTTCTTTCTTTAAATTAAAAAAAAAACTATTTTTTTGCTTTAAATTAATTTTTTTTGATTAAAAATTTAATTATTTCATGTATTTTTCAGTATTCATTATCTTTAGTTGAAATTTTCTGTATTTTGGTGAAAATTTTTCTTTTCTGGTAGAATATTCTTCTTCTCGGTAACTAACTCTGTCTTAATACTTATAGATGAATAATCTAACCATTTCGTCAAAAAATGATGTACTTTTTTATTAAGTTAATCTTTTTGATTAAAATTTTTATTTCGATAGTTGAAAATTAAGTTTTTAATTAAAAAAAAAATTTCAAACTAAAAATTCAACTATTCTTTTTTTGGTAAAATATTTATCTTTTTTGATAGAAATTTAATCTCCTTGGTTGAAATTTTATCTATATTTTGAAAATTTATCAATTCTGTTGCATTTATACGTTAGAAATTTAACTTTCTTGATGAAAAATTGTTTTTTTTTTAAAGATTTTTCTTACTAAAAGTGTAGCTATTTCATTTTTGCTAAAAGATTGATAATTTTAAGTCAAAAACTTGTATTTTTTGGGTGGAAAATTCAAATAATTTGATAGAAAATCCTTTTTTTTTTTAAATTCAACCCTTTGCCAAATTTCGTCTTTTAGCTTGAAAATTCAAAATTTTTGATGACGTTTCAAAAAATTCTTTATTGAAAAATTGTTTCTTGGTTGAAAAGGTCTGTATTTTCTTTTAAAATTGTTTTTCCAGGTACTTTCAAGATGATTAATTCACCTTCTTGGCCAAATATGCATTTCTTTTTTTTGAAAACTTAACTATTAGATTAAAAATTTAACTAGAAGGTTGAAAATTCCTAAAAAAATCAAAATTAAGTTAAAATTACATACATGTATTTTTAACCAAATACCAAAACCAACGATATATATAACAAAAAAGATTCATTTATGAAAAAAACATGTGTTTTGTTATAAATTAATCTTTTTTTGATAGAAAATTTAATTTTCCTTTGAAAATTCAAAATTTGTTCTAAAATTCTTTTACTTTGTTAAAGACGTATTTTTTCCGTAGAAAATTAATCCCATTCTTTGAAAATCAATAACTTTAGTTGAAAATTAGTTTCTTCATTAAAAATTAATTTTTTAACTGAAAATTTCTGTATTCTATTTTTTAATAGTTTTTAAATAGATTTCTTTGCTTATAAATTTAACTATTTTCTTGCAATTTCGTTTTTTTGTTGCTCATAGTAAATTTTCTTAATTGAAAATGTGGTTACTCTAATATTGTCAGAAAATTGATCTTTTTAATGCGAAAATTCATTTCTCGTCTTAAAAATTTAGTGAAAATATCAACTACTTTGTTCAAAATGCCCCTTTTCTTTGTTTGGAAAC
Organism: Belonocnema kinseyi; assembly: GCF_010883055.1. Classification (NCBI taxonomy): domain Eukaryota; kingdom Metazoa; phylum Arthropoda; class Insecta; order Hymenoptera; family Cynipidae; genus Belonocnema; species Belonocnema kinseyi. The sequence continues at coordinate 10,307,596 of NC_046663.1, read as the reverse complement.
TAATTGCTTTAACTGTACATGTAATTCTTCCATTTTTTGTTCCAATTTTTTTTAAATATCTTTTGGTTTAAAAAAATAATTATTTCAATTTAATTAATAGCATGAAAATATTTAAAAATATTAATTTTTCACCTATTGTAAAAATATAACTTTTCATTCATATTTGACAATAAAGTTTACAATAAATGTTAAACAATAAATGTTAGCTCATGTCAAATACAAATTTTGGTTCGGCTGAATATATCTGACTCTGGTTAAATAATTGTTTATATATTATATTTATATATTTATTAATTTTTTAATATATTTTATATTCATTTGAATTCCAAAGAGTTTCATCTTGAAATTTAAACTTCTTTTGAAAAAATTGAAAATTTTAAAGCTATCAAAATCACTTTCAGAATTCAGAGAACTATTTTGTTAGTCAAATTTTTTTTTCATATTTAGAAAGCATAACAAAATTTCTCTTCTTAATCAAAATTTCCTTTAAGTTCAAAGTAGAGAATGTCCCTTTGAGAAAATATGGTGATGCAAAGTTCGCCTTGCCTCAAGGGAAATACATCAAAACATCTCTAGGAAATGATTCTCAAAGTCAATTTGCCATCTTGAGAAGATAAATTTTTTTTCTTACTTTAATCAGGGTGGCCGCCAAACTTCATTTAAAAAACTCGCTTTTTTCCTGATTATGCCCTAAATAGTTTTTCCTTATCCCTGACATTGCATATTTTAAGAACAAAATTCTAATCTTGTAACATTTTTAGTACACAATCTTTTATAAATGGAATAAAACCATTTTAAATTTACATTTTAAATTGATTGTTCTCAGGGTTGGCAGATCATTTTTTTAAATATCCTTTATAAAACCCAATAAGTGAATAATGTGCATTAATAATGAAAAAATTCTATTTAAATTCCAAGAAATGCAAATCAATCCGAATAAAATTTAAAAATCCAAAAAAATGCATTGATTTCAGAAAAACTCGAGTACATTCAGAGGAACTCGAGAACAATTTAAAAATAGGCAAAAATTCTCTAAATAAAAATTAATAAAATCCATTGAGTTGAGTAGAATGTAATTTATTTAGAAGAGTAAAAGAAAATTGAAAACAAATCAAGAGAATTTAAAATAATTGAAAAGTATAATAAAATAAAAATTAATAAAACTTCAGGGTGAATTCCAAAAGATTCAAATTTATTTTCTTTTTTAAATTTGAGAATCTCTCCCAATTTTTGAAACATTACGAAATATCTCACTTTTCATAAATAAATTCTTTGCAATTTATTAAAATGTTAGAAAATCCCGTGACATTTTATGAAATTCTTTATATTTTCGGAAACCATGGCAAATTTATTAAAACAACTTGAAATCTTTAAAAATCCCTTATATTCATTGCGAACCCCGGCAATCTTATGAAAATATTTTGAAACTTTAAGAATATTTTAAAATATTCTAAGTCCTGTAAATACGTTGAATACCTTTCGAAATTCTCGTAGATTGTTTACAATTATATTCAAATTTATTCAAATCCATTGAAATAATTTACATTTTGAAAATTCCTAAAAAATTTTAAAGGTCTTAAAAATTCCCTGGAATCATTTAAAATACTCTAAAATATTTTAAATTCGATTAAATTAATGAAATCAATCGGAAATTCGTTGAAATCCTTAAAAATAAATAAAAATATTTAAACTGCTTTAAAATCACATTGATTTCTTGAAATTGATTGAAAATAACTTTGAATGTTTAAAAATTCACAAAAATATTTAAAATCTTTGGAAACAAATTAAAATTCCTTGAAATTAAAAGCTTTTGAGAATTCATTGAATTTTTTTAAATAGGCTACAATATTTGAAATCCTTTCAAATTTTATCAAATGACTGAAAATTTTTCAAATGCATCTTTCAAAATCTTTTTAAAAAACTTTGAAACTTATTAATCCTTTTTAAAATTCTTTGAAATCTCTTAAAATAAACCAGGATATAAAAATTTTTCTCAAGTCTCATCAAATTATTGAAATCTTTTCAAATTCTCTTACATATTTAACCCTTAAGGGCATGTGACACAGCTAAATATCTATATTACCGACCACAGTTTTTCAGTTCACTGAATGTTTTTTTGAACCTAAGAACTTTTTTTGTGAATAAAATATGGAGCTGAAACTTTGGGAAATGTATTAGAATACAATAAAGTACGTTTAGGTACTGCATTTTGGTAGGAACTTCACTGAAAATTATTTCATCTTTTTTCTGAATCTCAACATTTCTTGAACGTTCGAACTTTTTTTATACATAAAATATCAGTGTCAAACTTTGAGAAATGCAAGAGCCGAAAGAAAACTACGTTTAAGTACAAAGCTTAATAATAAAAGATGTAGAAAAATATATTTCAACAATCAATTCCAACAGCATCAACCGGTAACGTTGTACACGAAAATACGAAACCTGGCGGCCACTACACGAGGCTCTAGAGGGTTCGTATTTTCGTGTACAACGTTACCGGCTGATGCCGTTGGAATTGATTGTCGAAATATATTTTTTTACATCTTTTATTATTAACCTTTGTACTTAAACGTAGTTTTGTTTCGGCTTTTGCATTTCTCAAAGTTTGATACCGATATTTCATGTATAAAAAAAGTTTGAACGTTCAAAAAATGTTAAGGTTCAGAAAAAAGATGAAATAATTTTCAGTGAAGTTCCTACCGAAATGCAGTACCTAAACGTACTTAATTGTATTCTAATACATTTCCCAAAGTTTCAGCTCGATATTTTATTTACAAAAAAAGTTCTTAGGTTCAAAAAAACATTCAGAGAACTGAAAAACTGTGGTCGGTAATA
>NC_046663.1:10296366-10304661 GCF_010883055.1 Belonocnema kinseyi | reverse complement strand
AAATAATTTTTTTGAGGAATTTCATTGGCACCGTCGGAAAGAGGAGATCTTAAGCAATAAAAATATATGTGTCTCAATTTTTTCTAGTGTCGAATAGTCTTATTGGCCGTTGAAAAGCAGTGTACCGGTAGTGGCGTTTTGGCCGTTTAAGGGTTAAAATGCTTTGATATCTTTCAAAATTATTTGAAGTCTCTTAAAACTTTTGAAAGCTCTTGAAAATTCCTAGAATTTTTTATAATGCCTTTCAGTATTTCAAATCCTTTAAAATCTCATTAAATTACTTGAATGAGTTTTTAAAAACTTGAAAGAATTTAAAACACACTAAAATATTTAAAGTTATTTCAAATCCCATAAAATTAGTCAATTTTTCAAATTCCCTAAAATATTTTAAATGCATCTTCTAAAATCTTTAGAAAAACTTTTAAACTTATTAAACCTCTTAAAAATTTGTTGAAATCCTTCAAAATACCTAAAAATATTTAAATTTCTTTGAAAATCTCATGAAATTATTAAAATCAATTGAAAATGCCTTAGAATTTTTTTAATACCTTGAAACTATTTAAGCTCTTAAAAATTCCTTGGGATTTCTCAAAATACACCAGGATATTAAAAATTCGAACCCCATGAAATTACTGCAATTATTTTAAATTTCCTAAAATATTTAAAATTCTTTAAAATTCCAATAAATTACTGAAATAAATTCAAAATTCTTTGGAATATTTTTAAAACACTAATATATTTCCATCGTTTGAAATCTCTTGAAATTATTGGGATCAATTAAAAATTATTTAGAATGGAGCTGTTGAAAATCCCTTGAAATTATTGAAATAAATTCCAAATTCCTTGGAATCTTATAAAACACAACAAAATATTTAAACTCTTACTAAAATACTGAAATTAATTGAGAATGCCTAGGAATTTTCTTTAACCCAATAAAATGTTTTAAATCCTTTAAAATTATTTAAAATGCATTTAATTTAATTTTTTAATTCCAGTGAATTACTAAAAGCAATAGAAATGGCCCTAAAAGCAATAGAAATGGCCTTAAAATCTTTTAAAACAGCCAAAAAAAATGTCGAATCTTACGAAATTCCTTGATTTTATTAAAATCAATCTTACAATTCTTGGAATATTTTTAAATACCATAAAATTGGTAAGTCTAAAAATCTTACTAAATTACTTCAATTACTTAAAAATGTCTCAGAATCTTTTTTTAAATAGCTTGCAATATTTGTAATTCTTTGAAATTACTAAAATAATTAAAAAATTTTCTTTAAAAATTCCCTAAAATATTTCAAATTACTTGAAATCTTTTAAAAGCTCTTGAGACTTTCCAGAGATTCTCAAAATGCCTTGGAATCTTTTACAATGCATTCAAATATTTTAAATCCTTTAAAATTCCATTAAATTATCAAAACAGATTAAAAATGACATAACATATTTTAAAACAACCTAAAATATTACAAATTCTTTAAAATCCCTTGAAAATATTTGAATCAATAAAAAGTAACTTGAAATCTTTTAAAACACGCTATAATTGTTCAATCCTTTCGCATCTTTTCAAATCCCTTAAAACATTGCAAAGCTCTTGAAATTATTTAAATCAATTTCAAATTCTTTGAAAGCTCTGAAAATACCCTTAAATATTTGTAAATATTTAAAAATCATGCTAAATTACTGAAATAAATTAAAAATGCCGTCGAATTTGTTTAAATACCCTAACTTATATCAAATTACTTAAAATTCCTTGAAATTAGTGAAATCAATCGAAAATTTGGGGGATTCTTTCAAAATATCCGAAAATATCTCAACTGCTTTGAAGACCCATTAGATTAATTAAATCAATTAAAAAGGCTTTGGAACGTTTACAAATTTCTTAAAATATTTCTTATTCTTTGAAAGCTTTTGAAATCCCTTAAAACTTTTAGAGCTTTTATAAATGCCTTAGAATATTTTATAATGCCTTCAAATATTTTAAATCCTTTTAAATTCTATTAAATTACTAAAAGCAATAGAAAATCCCTTGCAATATTTAAAAACACCCTGAAATTAAAAAAATTTTTTTAATCCCACCAAATTACTCAAATTAATTGAAAATGCATTCAATTTTTTTTTAACATCCTAAAATATTTTAAATTCTTTGAAATCTCTTGAATTTACTGAAATCAACCAAAAATCCCTTCGGACTTTTTATGATTACCTAAAATATTTCAAATCACTAAAATTCCCATGCAATTATTGAAATCAATTTCAAAAATGTCTGTAATCTTCTAAAATACACCAAAATACTTTAAACACTTTAAAATCCCTTCCAATTTTTTTGAAAGTTTTTAAAATTCTTTGGAATCGTTTAAATTATGTCAAAATATTTAAAAACATTTGAAATCTTCAAAAATCTGTCAAAATCCTTAGAAACTTTATGAAGCTTTTAAAAATTCCTTAAAATATTTTAAAATCCTGAAAAATATTTCAAATTCTATGAACCCTATTAAGTTACTGAAATCGATTAAAAATACCTTAGATTTTTTTGGATACCCTGAATTATTTTAAATCCTTTCAAATCCAATTACATTATTATAAGCAATAGGAAATGCCTTAAAATTTTTTAAATGCCCTCAAATATTTCAAATGCTTTAAAATTCATTTGAATTATGTGAATCTATTAAAAATTCCTTGGAATCTTTTGAAATATCACAAACTCTTTAGAATTCTCTAAAAACTTTGGAAATCCCTTGGCACAATCTTTCAAACCCATTGAAATCCTAAAAAATCTCATACAATATTTTGAAATCTTTTAAAATATTCTGACACGTTATAGGTCCTATATAATCGTTTCATATCTACAGAAATGCTAAAAAGTTGTTGAAAATCCCATGAACATTTTTTATCCCTTAAAATCATAAAAATCCTATGCATTTTTTGAAAATATTAAAATGTATTTATAATGCCATGGAATAGTTTAAAATACCCCAAAATATTAAAAATCCCACACCTGGGAAAAGCCGCAGTGCGCGAGTACTCAGTCGAGAGTATTGCGCAATATTATACATTCCGATTGGAAACGGTTCAGACGGCTCTGACTGTTTACGTTTCGAGTCTGCCGACATAGGAACAAGACTATTTTCCGACAACCCCCGACACTGTCCCTAAAGCGGGAGTCAGATGTACCTTCACATTATTGAAGTCTATTAAAAACTCCATAGAATTTTTTCACATACCGTAAAATATCAAAAAACGTTATGAAAAATTTCGCAATTGGTTGACACTTGTAAAAGCTCTTGAAAATTCCATGTAACTTTTAAATATACGATAAAATCTATCAATTTCTTCAATAGCGGATAACACACGAGTTAAGTTTTCGAAAGAAAAGAAATCTGTTTCTGATAGAATTTCCTTAGCTGTTGGAATTTTTTTTTAATCCCTGACTTTTTCCTGATCTCCAGCTTTAACCTGACCTGCGGCCACCCTGTTGCATATTTATTGAAAAAGAAGGAAACTAATTTAAAAAAACTCTGCAAATAAAGCAATTAGATGAAAAAAATTATAGGGCACAAGTGTAGTAATATAGCTATCAAAGCAACATCAGAAATGATATAGTATTATGCTTTATTAGTGACACAGATTATGAAATAGGATCAATGGATCTATAGATTGCTCTCGGGTGTTAATTGGATTTGAAAGATGGATGGATGCTTGATACTGAAATTACATGAATCTCACCTTTCACTAGCGATAGAGCTGTTCCGCGACATCGACTTCGGCGACATCTCAAAATCGCTATCGCTTCTATACAGGAAACTTTCTCTCCTTTGTGGCAGGTTCTGTAAAACCAGACCTGCACTCGGAGATGCTCCGCCGCCCCCACCGGCTTCCAGCGTTGATGCTCCATTTTCCACATCAAAGCTGCAAAAAAAAATTCAAATGTGATGGATCAAAACTTATTATAATTCGTCGTTTTGATCTGAAAATATGATTTTAGACCCTTCCTTGTTCTTCTGAGAATGGGCTGGCCAACACATTCTCGGAAATTGGGAATCAGGATTTCAAGTTCCCGTTTTCAGTCAACTTAATTATTCAATATGAACTTTAATTTCATCTTAAATTAAATTCAACTTTCAACTAAACTTAATAATTGCCAATTATTCTATTAGGAGTGAGAATTTATAAGGTGCCCTTTGAGTTGAAAGTAATATTTTATCAACTTAAATATTTGATATGCAGCGTCAGCTCTGACTTCTCAGAAATCGAAAGTTCTTGCGAATTTGAGAGGAGCACATTTTTCGCGAAATTCCAACGGTTTAGAGTAGTGGCGAACCAATCACAGAGCTCGAGCGGTCCTCCCCACCAGTGGAATGCGTGCCGGGTTCATCCGCGTCGGTGTCAATAAATCGGGACTCGGCAGTCGCTTCTCGTGTGGTAGATTGGTCACTTCGTTCAGGGAAAATTACTACCTTGTATGATTATTGTCAGTTTCGATACGGCAATTCCAAGGATAAAAGTGTCTTTTTCCACCCCTTCAACGATGGTGTAATAACGAATAATTCTCAATTTATTTTAGAAGTAACATTTTAAAAAAATTTTTTTAATAAAAACATTTGTTACGGCAATATAATTTACGAATAAATGTTAAAGAACTTTAAGAGTCAATTATAATAATTTGAATTAAAATTATATTCACAATTTTTTCCAGATGCTAACGATGGCAGAATTTACATACAATTAAAGTATGAGAAATCCATTACTACTTTGACAAAGAAGAAATTAAAAGCAGTTTTCCATTGGAGACTACAGAACAGATCCTGTGGTGTCTTCTTAATTATATTATACAAATATTTTGTGACATTATTTAAATATAAATAAAATAGAAAAAATAAGTAATTGGTTTATTCTTTTTTCACAAAAAAAAATGAATATAATAATAAAGAAGTTAATAGGGGCGCGCCTTGGCGGGCGCGTGCCTACTAGTAACTTATAAGTGTCACAAGCCTGTCTCTAATTACTGCCTGAAAATGTAACTAATTATAATTGACGATGTTATCCTATGATTCCTATTAACCTAAAACATTTCTCCTGTAATTTTTAAATAGCAAAGGTTTTTCCGAAAGCATTAATTTGATCAAATATACCTTTTTTAATTATGTTTTTTTTTTATTTCGTGAATTAGGGGAAAACGAGGGGAAATATTTAACATTTATATTTTAATTCAGAAAGGAAGAAACAATCTTTTTATAATTAACAGCATAGTTTTTAAATACACTTTAACTCGAAAGATACGAGTGCCAATTTGGGCGCCTTACTTTACTGCGCTTGCGCTAGGGCCGGGGAATTAGCGCGGGATTCAAAATGGGCATTAAAAAAAAATTCTAGTAATTCAAATTAATAATTATAATAAGATAGACAATAATGTATATAATAACTTGTATTTATTAAAAAATTTTTAATGAAATATAAGTTGGTTTTTGGAATTGAATGAAAATAAACTGTTGCTTAGAAAATACATGTGTTTTACATTTTTTTCTTAACTGAAACTTAGAAAGTTAAAAAAAAATATTGTTTGTTATATCCACAATTGTAATCGATTCAAACTTTTTATAACTTTGAAAGTAAACTTAACTTTCATGTCATTTTATTCACATACAGATATACATCTTTTTATCAATACACGGGTAAAATTAATTTGTAAAATACTATTAGTACTTGCCAGCCTTTACACCTAATGTGAATTGTTATACACTAAGTATATATATTCTGTGGAAATATTTTTAAATAAGTTTCTGGTTATACTTAAATATTACAAATAATATTGGAGTATAAATAAAACCTTAATTTGAAATTGTTCCTCTTACAATTTATTCTAAGTCTATAATTGATTCACTGCAGTTACGGTATAACTGATTAACTTCAGTTACGGTATTTTTACATTCTCATCATTTATGATTGAGAAAGTATTAGAATTGTCGGAAATTTGACATCACACTTTTTAAACGGATCTCCACGTTTCGAGACCCCCTGAATCCGAAAATCAGATTTTTGCGATGACGTCTGTCCGTCCGGCCGTCCATCCGTAAACACGATAACTCTCGAAAAAATGAACGAATAAAATTCATCTTTGGCACACTCTTTTTAGGGTTTAAAAGAAAGCACAAGTTCGTAAGCCAGCCATTTTTGATAAAAATTCAAAAAGTGAGCGCATTTTGAAAATTGTTGAGACCACTTTTTTCTGAATGGGAAAATTCTATGTACGGATATTTATAGTATTAAAAAGAACAAAAACAATTTATCCTCATAACTTTTTTCGATAAAAAGAAAATTCTCAGAGTTATAGCGTTTTCAAAATTTGTTTAATCAACCGAAAATGAAAATTTAAAGCCGAAAAACGCACGATATGAAAAAAAGTCACGAAAAGAAAAACATTTCTTTTTGAAAGTCTTACAAGAATATCGGAACAAATTTTTGGATTTTCTTCAAACATTGGAAATTCAAATTTTCATTGCACAAAAAATTATGGAAAATAAAAATTCCATTTTGTGGACAAACTATTTAGGATAGGAAAAAAGATGAATTAACAAAAATGGTTATTCCAAAAAAGATCTACAATTTCGTTGAGAATCACTTCTTCATAGGACTCGTACTTTTTGTTTTGTTCGTGAAAAATGACGTTGACATTTTTTTTTTTTAAATTGTGGAAAAACGACGAAAGTTACGAGAAAAAATTCAACAAAACCTGTTTACAAATGTCTGTCGGAAATCGAGCGCGCAGTGCGAGTGTCACGATTCTGTCTACAGAGTTTTGAGAAACTTAATCTTTGACTATACTTAATTAAGTAGACAATTCAGCATATGAAGACGTATATAAATACTGCCATCTAAAAGAGATCTTTTTGATAAAGTTTTTTTCAAGCATATCAAATGCAAAGAATAAATATCCGAGCACGAAGCGCGAGATTCAACCGTCGCGCGCCCTAGGCGCGCTCAAATTTGCGACCGAAGCGAACCGCGCGATGAGGATGTGCCTGCGAAGCGGGCAGATTTTTACTGTTAAAATTAATAAATCTTAGAAAATAACTGATTCATAAATTAAAATGAGGTGTGCTGAATGAATTAATAAAATTTCTACTAATTCAAATATAGATCGCACCGGCCACCCTGGAATTTGTTTAAATATTCAATTATATGGTTGAAAGTAAAGTTCTTTGTCAATTCATAATAAAAAGTAAGCCCTTCAATAAGTTTGAAGCGTAGAGTCAGTACTTGAGAAATATTTTCTAATAACGAGTGTTGAATAGACAAAAGTATATGTATAGGATTGCATAAGCAGCCTTGCTATACAATATTTAATCGTTCGCTGGTAGGTATCGTGGGTGGGCAGTGCACGCAATCAATTGCTAAATGCATCCAGGAAGAGAAGTGTAGTAAACTGGAGAAGGACTTTATAATCATCATTCGTACATAGATTAGCTCATCTTGTACGAATATATTGCCAATATCGCGAAATTCAACACGATTCAATTTTAAACAAGGACAAGCGAACATTAGCACGAATCTTTACAATTTTAATCAATCTCAATCGTTTCGTGGAACTTTTTATTGACCGTTGCTATTTCATTTTGTTAAGAAAATGCTTTTAAGTCACGCAAAAATTTAATCTTGGAAAAAGGATTTAAATTGATTCCAGTTTAGGGGCTGTCCAGGAAATACGGTACCAATTTTGGGCGTAGCGAAACAATGTTTTTAACATGGCAAGTTGGAAGCAATGGGAATTTTTATTCGATTAGGAAGATCTTAATTATTCAGAATCAATAAAAACCCAGTGGGCACAAAATTTGGCGACGTCTTTACGACATCGTTACGACAACTTTACGACATCCTATGTCCATGTCGTTAAGGTGTCTTTACGATATCGTAAACAAGTCGTATGATTTGACGATGCTTTTACGATATCGCAAAGACACCAAAACGACATGGACATAGGATGTCGTAAAAATGTCGTAAAAATGTCGTAAAGATGTCGTAACGATGTCGTAAAGACGTCGCCAAATTTTGTGCCCACTGGGAACCTAAAAATCGATTTTTTGGTCCTGATGCTGGTTTCTTCGTTCCACGTCACAAAATAATAATAACAATGTAAACTGCCTATGAATAAAATATTGGTCTATACAACAACATGATTTAGAAATCTTCATTATTCGTAATCAATAAAACACGGAAAATCAATTTTTTAATTCTAAGGCTGGTTTCTTCGTTCCACGTCACAAACTGAATTCAATATGTGAATATTTTTATTTCTAAGATTTC
>NC_046663.1:10278398-10296266 GCF_010883055.1 Belonocnema kinseyi | reverse complement strand
GAACTTATTCAAAGCGTCATTACCAATCAACTAGCGGACTCGAAACTGAATTTTTGTGCCAAAACTGGGGCGTAATTTCAAGTTTATGTTCGTAAGCAGCGGGCAAACAACTAGGGGATACCAAGTTTTATTAAAATTATTCAAAGAGCCATTACCAATTAACTAGCGGACATCAAATAGATGTTGTGTGCCAAAACCCGGACGTAATTTCAAGGTCAAAACAACAAGGGGATAACAAGTTCCATCAAAATTTATTAAGTTTTATTGGTGTTATTCAAAGTGTCATCACCAGTTAACTGGTGGACTCGAAACTGACCTTGGGTATAAAAAGTTTCATCAAAATCCATAGAGTTTAATGGAAGTTATTCAAAGCGTCATTACCAATCAACTAGTGGACTCGAAACTGAATTTTTGTGCCAAAACTGGGTTGTAATTTCAAGTTTATGTTCGTAAGCAGCGGACAAACAACTAGGGGATACCAAGTTTTATTAAAATTATTCAAAGAGCTATTACCAATTAACTAGCGGACATCAAATAGATGTTGTGTGCCAAAACCCGGACGTCATTTCAAGGTCAAAGCAACTAGGGGATACCAAGTTCCATCAAAATTTATTAAGTTTTATTGGTGTTATTCAAAGTATCATCACTAGTTAACTGGTGGACTCGAAACTGACCTTGGATGCTAAAACTGGTACATAATTTCAAGTTCTAATTCCTCATTAGTGGCCAATACAAGTAGGATATAACAAGTTTCATCAATATTCATAGAGTGTTATGGGTGTCATTTAAAGTGTCCTCGCCAGTTAACTGGTGGACTCGAAGCTGACCTTGGATACAAACTCCTGTTAAATAAAACAAGAATCCAACGACCAAATTTGGACCACAACGAGAAAACAAAAACAAAAAAACCCTATTGAAATCTAAAAAAACCAAAAAACAAATAAAATTTTCCTCATTGATTTTCAGGTATCAAAGAGAGAGCACCTGTTCGTGGGTGCTGTCAATTTCTACCACTTAAATTTTTCTTGCTTTTATACGGGTACTGTACGAGTACCGAACTGTTGGTAATGCAATTTTATTTATTTATTTTATTTTTATTTGAAATGTTATTTTATTGTAATTTGATGATAATAATAATAATAAAAAATACGAAAGAAAGAAAAAGAGAAGGAAGGGGATTTGATTGGCTGCCTTCTCATTTTTCTTTCCTCTTTTTTATTTTTGTTCGAAATTTTTATTTGTTTTTTGATTTTTTCAGATTGAAATAGGGTTTTTTTTTGTTTTTCTTTTGTTTTTGTGGTCCAAATTTGGTTGTTGGATTCTTGTTTTATTCAACAGGAGTTTGCATCAATTTAATTTTTAGTGGCGGTAACGGTAACGTGTTACAATTTTAATTTTTTGATTTTAATATTTTAATTCTTTAATTTTTAATTTTTTAATTTTTTAAATTTTATTTAATTTTAACGGTTATATAAAGTAACGCGCGTTACCGATCGTTACTTCATAAAATGTTTGAATACGTTTAGCATTAAATTAAATGTTTCAATGGTAAGAAAACCAATCAGATGATGTATTTTCTTACTTCCTTGCACACATTTCCTTATCTAAAGAAATTACTCAACTGGCACGATACGGGATCACCGAACAGTGCATCTGTTTAGCGACTATTCATTAATATATTGAAAAAAATTTATAAATACTGATCGGAAATTTGTTCGGATCAAAATAAATGAAAATCCATAGAAAAAAATATATTTAAAGGTGCCGCGAGCCCATTATGAAGTTTAAAACGTATTTCCCATAAAAAAGAGTTTTTTGTAAATTTTATTCAGAATCCTTAATATTATCTGAATCGAGTTAAAACAACATTTCTCTTCAGAATTAGCAATGAGAAAAAGCGAGAAATTTCTAGCATTTATTTAAGAGTGCAGTGTTACAAACAATATTAAATTGTTTAAACAATTACTTTTACCAAATTTTATAAATTATTAAGCCACTTCTAATACAAACTAGACAAATAGTGAAATATTTCAGAAAAAACCACAACATTCTATTATTAAGAAAAGAGAATATTATTAGTAATAATAAGAAATTGTTTAAACAATCACTTTTGTTTAAAAAAATTCAAAAACAATTGGACAATTTGTTAAAATGACCGGGACTTTCTTCCCTTTTGAGAAGAAAGTATTTTTTTTTTTACGAAACTTAACTCTTTTGCACGAAAGTTAAATTATTTTTTGTTAAAAATTAAATTTTTTATGAAGATTAAAAATTTAAGTCCAACATCCATCTTTTTGTTATATATGGTATCTTTTTTTCTGCTCAGAATTAACTTTTTCAACTTACAACGTAAGCATTTCATTTTTGGCTAAAAAATTATCATTTTTTTTAATCCGTCTTTTTTGCAACTTTTTTAATCTTAATTAACCTGGTTTGGTTTAGAAATTAACAAATTTCTAGAAAATTATAATAAAAATTTAAGAAATTTAAATTAGATTAAAATCCAAATTAAAAATCCTATATGACGTCCAATAATCAAATTGATGCAAACTCGTTTAAAAAAAAAGAATCCAACGCCCAAATTTGGAACACAACAAACAAACAACAAACAAATCAAAAAACAAAACTCCTCTTTTAATCTGAAAAAAAATTATTTTATAATTAATTTTCGGTCAAAAATAAAAAAGAGGAAAGAAAAATGAGAAGGCAGTCAACCACATCTCTCCCTTTCATTTTTTTCCCTTTTTATTTTGAATGTTAGTATATTGTAATTTGATGATGATAAAAAAAAAGAAGACGAAAACAGAAGGAAGGGGATGTGGCTGGCTGCCTTCTTATTTTTCTTTCCATTTTTTTTAAATTTTTGACTGAAAATTAATTTTTTTTTTAATTTTTTCAGATTCAATAGGATTTCTTTTGAATTTATTTTTGTTTGTTCGTTGTGGTCCAAATCTAATCGTTGGATTCTTGTTTTTTTTTTAGCAGGAGTTTGCATTAAAATTATAATATTTGGTTGAAAATTAACTTTTTTGTTAAAAATGCATACTTTTTGTTTAAATATAAGTATTTTGTTACAAATAAAATTATTTTAAAAAAAATGTTACCTTTAAGGAAAAAATTAACTTTTTTGTGTAAAAAATTATATTTGTGTATTAAAAGTTGACTCGTTTTTTATATCATTCATTCCTTTATATTTAAAGTTCAACAATTTTTTTAGGAATTGATAATTTCAATGGAAATTTTTGCTTTTGGGTAAAAAAAGTCATGTGAAAAATCATTTTTTGGTTTTAACTTTTTTGTTTAAAAATCCATTGTTTAAAGATTTATCATTTTAGTTTCAAATGCATTTTTGTTAAAAATTTTGTTGAAAAATTCTTCTTCTGGAATTAATTTTTTTAACGGACAATAAAACTATTACATTTTCCGTTTAAAATCTTCTAACTTCTTATCTGACCGTTTTGAAAAGCTTTAAAAATAATTTGTAACAATTTTATTTATCTTTAATTTATTATTCAAAAATAATCAAAAAAAAGAATTAACTTCTCAAGAAAATTTTAGTACTATCCATTCTATTTCTGTCTCCCTATTCTTCTCATTTTTAAGATCCCTCAATTTAATTGGTTAAAATCTCAGGGTTAAATTGAAAAAAATCGGTTTAAAAATGCAATCTAAAAAAGAATTTTTCAAATTCTGCTTGAAAGAATTGATGAAAATTTAAATGCATAATCTCCTTTGTGTAATAATTAAAGGGGGAAGGAGGAGGCGACTGTGATAAAATTGAGAATTTACTGATGCCAGTGGAAAAAATAAAAAAAATTTCCGCTCTTTATCCATTTATCTTCTCGTGATTTATATCTTCAGCGTAACGATGTATAATGATCAGACTAATCTTGGAGGAACATTAGGGAGATTGCTTTATACGTTGACTGATCACTTATTGAACAAATATCCCTCGTCTTGAAAAATTTAAGATTTTTAGTTTTTTTATTACTTTGAAAAGATTTTTTTCCTGAAAAAACTGATATGAAAAAAACGGTTTGTTCTAAAATATATGTTGAATATCTACAGTTACAACCGCTCTACACAGCCCCAATATTTCTCTAAACAGGGGAATTAGGAAGATTTTTAACGAAAAAAGGGGAGAAAAGGACAAATTTACTTCCCAAAAACTCTTGAACAAAATAATTAAATTTTAAACGAAAAAATTAAGTTTTCAACCAAAAACAGTTAATTTTCTAAATGAAATAGACAAATTTGTAATAAAAAATGAAATAATTGATTTTTCAATTAAAACAATAGATTTCAACCAAAAACAAACAATTTTTCAACAAAATAGTTTAATTTTCAAGCCATGAAATAAATATTTAACCAAAGAGTTGATTTTTTTCCAACAAAAAATAGAATATTTAAATTGTTAATCAAAGATATGAATTTTAAACAAGATAGTCGAATTTCTTAATAAAGAAAATAAATTTTAATTAAAAATAGAATAGCTGACTCCTTTATTCAATATAATATATTTCAAATATAACTTTTTACCAGAAACGGAAAAGTTAGATTTTCAGTTAATAAAATAAAATCGATTTTTTTAACAAAATAGTTAAATTTTTAACAAAATTAATTAATTTTTTTATGAAAACGATCGAATTTTCATAAGAAAGGTGAGTTTTGAAGTAAGTAGTTTAATTTTCAACAAAATAGTGAAATTAAAAAAAAACGTATTTGCATTTTCAATAGGCAAATATGAATTCTGAAAAATCTAATATCTGATACTTCAGCCAAAAAAGATGAAATTTTTACCAACAGAGATAATACTTGAGACCGAAAATGAGAATTTCTAACTAAATATTTGTACCCTCAAACTGAACAGATTATTTTCAAAGAAAACAGTTGTATTTTTAACAATAACAGATCAAATTTCTAACGAAGAGAAAAGACGAAAGAGAAAGACGAAAGACCAAAAAGACGAAAAAAAAAATGGAAAACTATAATTCTTTAACCGAAAAGAAATTTTTTAAGTTTTTAGTTAACCAAAATAATTTTCTATTAAAACATTAATTTTCATCAAAGTGACAAAATAGATAGTTGAAGTTTTAAAAAAATTGAGTTTACAACCAAATAATAAAATTTTGAATTAAAAATTGGACTTTCTTACTGGGTTCTATTAATTTAGTTTGCACTCATATAAAAAAACGAGGACAATGGAAAGTTTTTTGAAAACAGAAGAATGAAGTGAAATTTCAAAGTCAATCAATTAATGTTTTCTCTCCTTTATTGGAAAATAAAAAATTTAACATTTTTTGCAATTTTGCCTATTGGCTCAAAAATTATGAACTATTTTTTATGCGTACAGTTTTTGCAAGTGTTTGGAATAGTTTAGAATTTTTTGAAAATGTTAAGAAACATGTTTCTTTCATTAAGCTAAATTCCACTTGCTGCACATTTTCCATAAATGATAAATAAGGAAGAAGAACATCTTTTTTCAATTTATAACTTTTCATTACTGTTTACAAGAAAAAACTGTAAATATAAATAATTGTACATAAGTTTTGATCCAACTGGACATTTTTTAAAACTTTTAAGTCAAAAAAGAGAACAGAAGACATTAGCCGATTTGAAAGTTTCGTTTCCTTTTTTTCTGATACCAAAGCAAACACTTTTCCCCTCAGCTTAAACGATCCGCTTAATTTTGGCATTTTCACTCCGTCCTAAAGAATATCCCTCGAATCGAATAATGAATGATAAAAATGAAATATTTTACATTTTTAGGGTGTCGTAGTTCCGGGCAGAAATTCTTATAATTTCTGCCGGGTGCCTATCCGTCCATCGCACTTTTTTCGTAGTGGGAAAAAGGAAGGGTTGTGGGAGCAAGGGGAAATTAGAGGTGGGAAATTGGGGGTATAAGAGGGAAAATGAGGGGTGGGGAAGTAAAGAAAATGAGGGGAAGGTTATCAGACGAAGTGAATGGTTAAAAGGAGTAGGGAAGTAGTAAAGTAAGGAAAGATTGAGAAGGAAAGTAAGGGAAGGGGGAGTAGAATCGTGAGGGGCATACAGGGCAATGGAGAATAATGAGGGTAGGGGCAGTACAGGAAGAAGGAGAAAATTTGGGAGAGTAATAAGGTGAATTTTGGGGGGTTATCAGGGGCCAAGAGATGGGGATACAAGGGGAAATAAGGGGAAGGGAAGTAGTGAAAATAAGGAGTGGGAATTAAGGAAGAATACGGCATAGGGACTGATTAGAAATTAAGAGTGGGAAAATAAGGGATCGGGAAGTAGGCGAAGGAAGAGGAAGGAAATCATAGAAAATAAGGATATAAGAAATAGGGGAAATAAGGAAAACGATTTGAGGAAAAATTAGGGGAGGCTAAGTAGAGTAAGTGAGGGAAAATTAGGGATAAAAATTAGAGGAAATTACTGAAATTGAGGGAGGACATTGAGGGCAGTGATGGAATGAGAAGTAGGTACGTAACAGAAATCAGGAAAAATTGAGAATAATGAGTGGATAGGCAGTAGGGAAAGTGAGAGGCAATGCGGGAAGAGGAACAAAA
This sequence comes from Belonocnema kinseyi, assembly GCF_010883055.1. Lineage (NCBI taxonomy): Eukaryota > Metazoa > Arthropoda > Insecta > Hymenoptera > Cynipidae > Belonocnema > Belonocnema kinseyi. The sequence goes on along the minus strand of NC_046663.1, from coordinate 10,289,718 downwards.
TAAAGTGAAGGGAAATCAGGGCTTAGGCAGTATTGAACGCGAGGAAACACTAGGTGAAGGGATATAGTGAAAATGAGGAGCGAAAAAGTAAGGAGTAATATGGGACAGAGAAGTAGAAGAATCAAGAGGAGAGGGAGGAGAGTGATCGGAAATTAGAAGAGGAATGAAGCAAAGAAAGTAATCATGAGGAAATAAGTGACAATCAGAAGCGGGAGAATGAGTAGATAAACAGAAGTAAAGTAAGAGAAAGGAAATGATTAAAAATGAGGAGAGGTGATATAGGTGAAATGAGAGAGGGAAAAAGTGGAGAAATTGAGGAGAAATGAGGAAAGGTTAACTGTAAGAAGTGAGGGGAAATTTGTAGAAGGGAACGTAGGAAATGGTTGTATCTGTGGGAGGGTAGTGAGGGAAGTTAATGAAGGGTTAATAAGATAGTGTGGCTGAGTGGAGAAGAAGTGATGGCTGAGGAAGGGCATTAAGAAAAGGAGAATATTATATGGGGAAGACAAGGGAAACGGGAGATGTGAGAGTAAGTGAAAATGAGAAGATATGAACTAGGTAAAGTAAGAGGAGAGAAGTTATGGAAAATGAGGAGAGGGGAAATTTTATGGAAATTTAGGAGAGGAAAAATAGGGAACATGAGAGAAGGAAAAAATAAACGAATTGAGGAGAAATGAGGGAAGGTCAAGTGGACGAAATGAGGTGAAATTTGAAAGGAAACGTAGGAGAAATTATTGGAATTGAGGGAGGGTACCGAGGGAAGTAATGGAGGGTAATTAAGTTAGTGTGGGTGAGTAGAGAGCGGAAAGTGATGGCTGGTAAAGGAAAGTATAAAAAGGGGGATTTTAGCTGGGGAATACAGGCGAAATGAGGGATGTGGAAGTAAGTGAAAATGAGACAAGGGGAACTAGGCGAAGTAAGAGGAGAGAAATTATGGAAAACGAGGACAGAAGAAATAGGGAAAATGAGAAAAGGAAAACGTGGAGGAATTAAGAAAAAATAAGGAGAGGTTCATTAGAGAAAGTAAGGGGAAATAAGGTAGGGGTATTAGGGGAACTGATTCAAAATAAGAGAGGGTTGTTAGGTAAATGAATGAAGGGTTAGAAGAGTAATGGGGAGGTAAGGGTGCGTAGGAGAGGAAAGTTGTAACTTAGGAAGGAAATTAGTAGAAGGGTAGAGTTAGCCGGGTATGTGAGGGGAAATGAGGGATGAAGATGTGAGCGGAAATAAGGGGCAGGGAAATATATAGATCAGAAGTATGCGAAATAAGAGGGGGAAAATTATAGAAAATCAGGAGAGGATAAATAGAGGAAATGAGGGGAGGAAGAAGTAGATTAATGGAGGGGAAATCAGGGCAGGTTAATTAAAACTTGATCAACGTCTTAATAGGCTACGAAACTCTTTTTGTAGACGCGCGACCAATACTTTAATTAATTTTGTTATTACTTCTGGACAAATCATTTTTTTGTAACTACTTCAAAAATCATTTTTCTGTAAATACTTAAAAAATAATTTTTTAATACAAAAAATGTATAACCAGGATATTTCGTAAATTTTGTTAAACTTACGGAATTGCTACGTAGACCAGTTTTGGATGAGGCTTTGTACGGGTAAGAGTTGAAACACATCCACTGTGTCTTCTGAGCGATTGTAACGGAAGTGACACCCGCATAGTTCCGGAATCTCGGCGAGCAAATTTTGTAGAAATTTCATGAGGCAACAAAATAGCAAATTCACTCATTGTGGCGGCAGGTCTTCAGAGGAACTTTCGACGACCCAGCGGCTTTTTTTCTTTTAATAATTACACTTTTTGATACGCTCATAGTATTTTAATTAAAATTGAGTTTAATTATGTGGGCACTTGTATAAGAACAATAAGTAGAACCTTTTCAAATTAAAAATTTTTAAGTCTTCTTTGGACCATTAAAAAAGTACGTCACGTTATTATTAAAATCACTTCGTTTTAGGTAAAAATTTTTTAATTTATTTTATTTAATAAACGCACCAAATAAAATTAATAACAATATTTTAACAGACTTCACATCCCAGAATGCTGGCTCTCAAAACAGGTGAAATAGGGTGATTTATTATGAAAATATGGAAGTAAATTTTTTTCTTTTTAAATCGACGTTTTTCAACGAAAAAAGATTTAACTTTAGTCATAAAACATTGCGTTTTAAAAAAATAGATGAATTATCAAATCAAAACCTTCATTTTTTTAAATGGTATTTTTTACCAAGAACTTTTCTACCATAAAGATGAATTTTCAATCCAGAGGGATGAATTTTCTAGTCAAAAAGACGAGATTTCAGCAAAAGAGTTAAATTTATGAAAAACATGACTGTTTAAAGCAAAAACGTTGAATTTTTAATCGAAAATAATAATTTTAAAAGAAAAATTTTAATTCTTCACCAAAAATAAATTTTCAACAAAAAATTAAATATCAAACAAATTTGTGCATAAACAACTAAATATTTTAACTTTCATACAAAAGGTTCAAATTTTCAATAGAATAGTTAAATTTGTACCGATAAGGTTGAATTTTTAACTTAGAAAGATACATTTTTCAAGCAATTGATCGAATTCTTAAACAAAAAAATGAAACTTGAACTAAAAATAATTTTATTCTTGAACAAATAGTTACATTTGTAAGAAAATAAGATGAAAATATTAATTGTGAACAAAATAGAATTAAAAAAAAATCATTAAAATTAATAATGTTATTTAACAATTGAATATCTCAATTTTCAGATGAGAGCAATTAAATCTCAAATAATAAAAAACAAATTTGTAAACGAAATGATTGAATTTTAACCTAAAACCGATAAATTTCTCATAAAAAATTAGGTAGTTAATTTTTCAGTTAAAAAATGATTTTCAAATAAAACATAAATAAATTTTGAACCTAAAAAGACGAATCCGCAATGGAAAATGTAATTGTTTAATATTCAACTAAAAACGATATATTTTGCGACAAAAATTGTTTAGTTACATTTGCAAATTAAAAAATCAATTTTCAACTAAAGAACGTAATAAAAAAAACAATAATTTAATTTTCAACCAATCAAATGAATTTTTAACGTAGTAATAAATAATTAAATTTTCAGTTAAAAAGAATTAAATCACAACCAATGAAAAACTAATTTCCAACCAAATAGTAGAATTTCAAACAAAAAAAAAAAAGAATTTTCAACTAAGTAGTTTAATTTTTATAGTTCAATTTTTTGACAAAATAGTTTAATATTTAATATGCAAATATTAAATTTCAATCAAAATTTAAAAGATTAATTTTTAAACAAATAGTTGAATTTTTCAACCGAAAAGATAGAGCTTCTATTATTAAAAGAACTTTATAATAAGGTAATTTTGGTTGTGACTGGAAACGGTGTAATTGTAATAAAAAATGGGGTAGTTAAATTAAAAAAAAAAAAATTTTTTCCAAACATTAAAACTAATTTTCAACCTAAAAAGATGAATCCGCAATGAAAGATTTAATAGTTAACTAAAAAAGAACTATTTTTAGCCAATTTTCAGTTGAAAAAATGAATTTTCAAATAAAAATTTATTTTCAAAACAACAAAACTAGTTTAATTTTTAACCAGTAAAATGAATTTTAAACGTATTAATAAATAATTAAATTTTCAGTTCAAAATAATTAAATATAACCAGTGGAAAACGAAAATTTAACCAAATAATTAAATTTTCAAAGAAATTATTTTTTAACCAAACAGTTGAATTTCAAAAAAAAAATTAAATAAAAATAAATTTTCAGCTAATTATTGGATTTTTTAACCAAATAGTTGGATATTTAATCTAAAAATATGAATCCGCAATAAAAAAATCTGGAAGAATAATTTTTAAGCAAATAGTTGAATTTAACACTAAAAAACATTAATTTACAACAAAATAAATTAGTTTAATTTGCAGATTAGCAAATTTATTTGAAACCAAAAAGAAACCCATTTTTAACGAAATAGTTCAATTGTTAACCAAAAGGATGACGGTTCTAGTAATAAAATGGTTTTTAAACAAAGTAATTGAATTGTAAACTAAAAACGATGAATTTGTGATAAAAATGGGGTGGTTAAATTTTCAGTTAAAAAAATTGATTCTTAACAACAAAAACATGAAATTTTAACCTAAAGATATGAATCATGAACCCATCTTCGAAGAAAAATTAAATTATTAAATTTCCGATTAAAAATATTAGTTTTCCACGTAAAAGAACATTTGCAAAAAATATTTTGTACTGGAATTAATAAAATGAATTTTTAAGAAAGCGATTTCTATTTCAACTAATCAGATGAATTTTCAACCAAAAAAGATAAATCCTCGATGAAAACTTTAATATTTCAATGTTCAACAAACTAGTTTTATTGTAAACCAATAAAATGAATTTTTAACGTAGTAGTTCAGTTTTCAATCTAATAATCGAACATTCATAAAAAAAGATAAATTTTCAATGAAAATCCTAATAGTTGAATTTTCAACTAAAAACCATAAATTATTAGCAAAAAAATAGATTTTTATCATTCTAGTTCAAAAAATTAATTTTCAACTGAAGAAACGTATTTTAAAAAAAATAGTTTAATTTTAAACCAAACAGTAGGACTTTAAATCAAAAAGAATGATCAACATTAAATAAAAAATAGTTGGATTTTCTTATTAGGCTGTATTAATTCAATTTGTAATTATGTAAAAAGTCGAGAAAAAAGCGGAAGTTTTTTAAAAACAGGGAAAAATAATTTTGAAAAAAGGGGAAAAGAAGGAAATAGGGAAAAGAGTGAGAAGTCTGTATTTAGATGCTTTAATCGTAAAATAAAATCACTAATTTAAATTTTTTTTATTCTCCATGTTTTGTCTCACATTCTGCGTTACCCTCCCTTCTTTTTTTCGTCACAAATCGTCACAAAACGTATTTTATGAACAGCCCCTTGATTTTTTTCTTCACTGCTTCAATGGACTATAAGTCTGAAGCGATAAAATCTCCATGAAACTGTCTTCGCTTCAATTTTGATCTCAAGCAAAAACAGTTCAATATCACTTTATCTTGCGCAGAAATGCGGAAGAATCTACAATTCATATTTATCATGCGTCCTCGAAATATATTGTGAAATTGCCTTCACTAAATTTAACACAAAATTTCAATTTTGCGTCGTTCTGTTCATTTCTCACAAGCATGTTGCAATTTCGGAAATATAATTTTTTATTACTTGGCATAAGCAGCATCGCTAATAAATAAATCAATTGTTTAAATGGTTTCATAATATGAGAGATGTTATTTTTTATACATCTATATTTGGTTATTTATTGTGCTATTCTAATTAATAAATAATTTGTAGATATAATTTTAATCACTTCGGTATTAGTGATTAATTATTTGTTAATTATTCAAAAATAATTTATAAAAATATCTATTTAATATTTTGTTTACAAGAGTAGAATTATAATTATATTTAATAAATGCATTTAATATTGAATTCACTTGCTATTATAATGAATAATTTTTATAATGGTTTCATATAATAAGTCTTTAATAATTAATTAATAATTAATTCCTAATACCAAAGAAATTAAAAACTAAATTTAAATTTTCTGTTCGAAATATTCAAAAAGCTACATTCTGTTTGAAGTTTGTTAAAGTTGTTATAAGTTTTAAATTATTATTTAACTTCTTCCAACATTTTTAATATCCCTTAAACTTAATCAGTTTTTTATATTTTACATTAATATATACAATAACATTGTTTTTCAAAATTTTAGGAAATCATTTGGAATTTTTGGAAATATTTTACAATTTTCTCTGAATTCATTTTTTTAAATAAAATATAATTTGAAATCATCCCACGGATTTTAATAAAATGTTTTTATTTTCGTAATAACTTTCAGAACTCGTAAACAAATCTACATTTTTTCAAAATCTTTGAAAATCCAAATTTTGTCTAAAATTTTTTAGACACATTTTCAAATATTTTCTATTCTTTTTTTTTTTAATTTCGACGAAATTGTTAAATCATCAAGCAAAACAATTTTTTTAATTGAAAAAGATTAAATTAAAACCAGATGAAACAACAAGTAGCAATGTAAACATATTAATTTTCAAATAAAATTAAAAAAAATGGTTTAATTTTGAAGTAAAAATACGAATAAAAAAAACTAATTTCTTACCAAATAAAGTTAAATAAAAAAAATTAACAAAATATTTGAATTCTCAACAAAGAAGATTAATTTTAAACCAAGAAATTTATTTTTTAACCAATAAGCTGGTATTTTTACAAAGAGGAAAATTGTTTAAAATCTATTAAACCGAATCGAATTATTCCTAAAATTTTGAAATTTCTTTCAAAATCAACAAAATTATCCTAAAATCTTTTAAATTTTGTTGGAAATGTTTATGAATCTTAAGATTTTTTAAAATAAAAAATTATTTATAGTTTGCATAGGAATCTTAGAAAAAGTGGTTTGTTTCCTTGAAACTTGTCAAAAACCTTAAAAAGCACGTAACTCAAATTTGGAAGGCTTATAAACAAAAGAAAACTTTTGATTTTTAAATTTGAAGTTTTTAAGATTAAAATATTTGGAAAAAGAATCTCGAAGTCTTTGATACAATTTTTTGTAATTTTGCAGGATTTTTACATTTCTAAGAAAATCGAAATATTTAAGAGATATCAAGAAGAGATGGTTTCAAAATTTTTTTAAAGAAAATAACCTTTTTTGAAATTCCTGTGAAAATTTGAAATGATTTTCCATTCTGATTAATTATTAAAAAAAATTTTTTTTTTTAATTGTCGAAAAAAATCGGGAAGAGTTTAAGTATTTTTTTCTAATTTAAATCTTCAAAAGATTTCAAAATACAGATAAACAAAATGTCGGTTTTTAAAGATTTCGAAAAAAGAAGCTTGATAAAATTTTTGAACGGTTTCAAGAAATTAAACATTTTTTGAAATTCTCAACAAAATTTTTAATGATTTTTCATTTTGAAAAGTAATTAAAATTTTTTTTTGCAAATTTAAAAAATTTCGAAAGAAGATCTGGAAGAGTTTAAGGTACTTTTACATAATTTAAATCTACAGAAGATTTCAAAAAAATTTAAACAAAATGTAGGTTTTGTTGAAATTCCTCTACAATTTTTTAATGCTTTTTCATTCTGAAAAAGTAATTATACAAAAATGACAAAGTTTCTAAAAAGTGTCGAAGAGAATCTGAAAAACATGATGCTATTTTTTTATTATTTACATCTTTAGAACGTTTTAAAAAATGTTAAACAAAATGATAGTTTTTAAAGATTATGAAAAAAGAAGCTTGTTACGAATTTTAAAAGGTTTCCGGAAAATAAACGTTTCTTGAAATTGCTGTAAAAAATGAACATAATTTTTCATTTTGAAGAAGTAATTTAGAAAAATGTTACAAAACTTTAGAAATTTTCGAAGAAAATCTGGAAGGGTTTAACGAATTTTTTTAATTTTTAAAGATTTAAAAAAATTATTCTAGTTATAAAAAAAAACTTGCCAATTTCAGATGATTTTTTTTTGTTAAAAATGTAACTGTTTGTTGAAAAATTATTAAACATTTAAATTTATTTGTCTTGTCATCACAATTAATAATAAAATCATATTTTCCAAAACTACAAATGAGATTCCCGGTTTGAATTTGTATTTCCGGTTTCATTGTAATTCCGGTTTGTTTCTTGACTTTTTCGGGTTTCTCGGATAAAATGCACCCTAATTTGGTGCTGAAATCTCGAGGGTTTTTGAGGTGTCAGAAGGAATATAAATAGTTAAAACTCTGAAAACTTTGTTCAGTGACAAGAACTGAGATTCTGCGGGCAGTCGTGCAGTAAACAAGCAATGTATATACAAAGTCACACGGACATGAATAATTTATGAAGTTTCCAAGTTTGAATATAGTTTCACGCCTGTTGAAACAGAGCCGATTTTAAAATTGCATGAAAAAATAGGTTTTGGTTCAAGTTAGAATATAATTTTAATAAATTTTCTGACTATGTAATTCTAGCGGTTTTCTATAATTAGATCTTTAATTTTCTCAAAAATTATTAACACTGATGAAAGAATCTATAAGAAGAAAATTTTGAAAAATTTTGTAAGGGAACAGGATTAAAAATTATATAAAAAAATAGATCTTAGTCCAAGTGATAATATTCTTAATAAATTGGTTAATTGTGGAATTATAAATTGTTTTTACTTAGATGTTCGCTTTTCTCATTAATTATAAACATTTATTACGAGAGAAGTTGCATGAGTGGAATTTTGAAAAATGCTGTGGGACAGGATTATAAAATTACATAAAAAACAGGTTTAACTTATATACTTGGATCTTTACTTTTCTTATCAGTTACTAACATTGACGAAGGAAGCTGTGAGTGTAAAATTTGAAAAATGTTGTGGGGCACAGGATTTTAAAATTACATTAAATAATATTTTTTAGTCTAGGTGACAGTAATGTCAATAAATTGGCTAACTGTACCATTCTAAATTTGCGGTTTATATATTGATTTTGAACGAATCTGTAGGCGTTAATGCTGCGGGGCACAGGTTATTAAAATTAAATAAATTATTACGGTTTAGTCCAGTCCAGGTGATAAAAGTCTTAATAAAATGGCTTACTATGCAATTCTAATGTTGCGTTTTACAAATTGATTATTAAAGAAACTGCAAAAGTAAAATTGTAAAAAATGTTGTGGGGCACAGGATTTTCAAATTACATAAAAAAGTTTTTAGTTCAGATGACAATAATCTTTATAAATTGGCTGACTGTGTAATTGTAACGTTGCGCTTCATACATGGATTACGAAAGAAGCTACAAGAGTAATATTTCCAAAAATGTTGCGGGGTACATGATTTCAAAACTACTTTAAAAAATAGGTTTCAGTCTAACTGATAAAAGTCTTTAGCTCTCTATGCAATTCTAACGTTGCGTTTTATATATTAACTATGAAAAAATATGCTAAAGTAAAATTGAAAAAAATGCCGTGGGGCACAAGTTTGAAAATACATAAAAAAATAGGATTAAGTCCAGGTGATTAAATTCTGAATAAATTGGCTCACTATGAACTTTTAACGTTTCGTTGTATACTTTGATTATTAAAAAAGATGCAAAAGTAAAATTGCGAAAAATGTTGTGGGGCATAGGATTTGGAAATTACATAAAAAATAGGTTTCATTCCAGGTGATAGTGATCTTAATAAATTTGCTGACTACAATTCTGACGTTCCGTTTTATGTATTGATTATGAAAAAAGCTGCAAAAATAATTTTTTTTTAATCCTGTGGGACACAGGATGTTAAAATTACATAAAATAGGTTTCAGTGCAGGAGATAATTATTTTAATTAATAGGATGACTGCATTTCTAATGTCGCGATTTATACACTGATTATGTAAAAAGCTTCAAGAGTCAATGCTGCGAGGCACGGTATTTTAAAATTACATAAAAAAATAGTTTTCAGTCTAGATGATAATAATTTTAACAAATTCATTTATTAGCAATTCTAGCGGTTTTCTATACTTAAATTTTCACTTGTATCATAAAACATTAACATTGATTATAAATGAAGCTGCAAGAGTAAAATTCTAAAAAATGTTGTGGGGCAAAGGTGCCGACAGGTGAGCACAGGAAGTAAAAACGAATGAATATTTTTTCTTGTAACTTTTTCTTTCATTTAATTTGACAGTTTATTATTTATAATATATCATTTAAACATTATAAAATTTTATTATTTACATGTAATATATTGAAATTGACTAATTTTTAGTCAAAATTTACAAAGTAAATTATATAAAACTTTTAGAATATTTGTTCGAACATTTTTAAGAATGAATAATCATTTTAAAGGAAATGTTAAAGACTAAAGGATTTGAAATTCAAATTTGAAAAATTGTGCGGTTAAAATTCAAAGAGAAAAAAATTATTTGAAATTCATACCTCAGTTCAGTCAATTTTTAAAATTTTGAATGGTTACATTTTTAGAGTTTTGAATTTACATTTTTCCCTTTTATAAGTTTTAATTTTGAAATTAAAATTAAAATTCTTTAGTTTTGAAAGGTACAATTAATAATTTAGAATTTATTATGTCTAAAGAACTTCAGTTCATCATAATTGAACATTTTTCAATTTTGAAACGTAAAAAAGGTGAATTTATTTTTTGATTTTAGATAAATTCAAATTTAATTTTTTTAGTTTATTCAAAATTTTAAAATCCAGATTTCTAGCTGCTTTAAATATGAAACTTTCAGTTTATTTTCAAACTTCAAATTATTCGATTTTTCTTATTTCAATAAAAATCAATTTCTTTGTAATGAAAATATCAAATTTTCCGAATTTTAGTCTGAAATTTTTAAATTTTGAAAGATTTTGTTTGAAATATTGCCAATTTTTAGCACTTTTAAATTATTCAATTTTAAACGCTTTTATTTAGATATGCTATAGGTTAAATTTCTTTTCATTTCATTCGAAATATTGTCATCTTTTAAGAATTTTACTAAATCTGATTTTTTTAAAGAAACTGTATAATTAAAGAAATTGCAATACAAACTCCTGGATTCTTTTCTGAGAAATTTTGGAAAAGCTTTTGAAATTTTTTTAAATGCTCTTTATAAATTAATTTTTTAAAATAAAAAATCCTGCTAAATTTCATCAGAAATCTTTCGTAAAATTTGTATTCCTTTGAAACTTTTCAAAATTTGTAAGCAGCTTCTAAACTTTTTTCGAAATCTTAAGCAATTTACATTTAGTTTGAGATTTTTTAAACATTCCAAATTTTCTTCATTTTTTTTGCATATTTTAAAATATTATTAATATCTCTTTTTAAAATTGCTCGAATTTTCAAATCACTGTTGAAATTTTTAAAAAAAGTAAAAAAATGTCACCATTCTGTTGCAAAATTTTATAAAATTTATACGTTGAGATATTTTGCAATTTGATCGAAATTCAAATTATTTCCAAATATTTCAATAACTCCAAAAACTTGTAAATAATTCTAAAATAATCCAATTTTTCTAAAAATTTAATACATTTTTTTAATTTTACAAGATTTGAATTTTTTAAAAGAAAATTGAATTAAAATTTTTTATTTTTCCTTTTCTTAAAATAATATTCTAAAATTATTCAGTTTCGAGATTATTCAATTGAAAACAAAATTTTTTTAGTTTTGAAAGCTTCTGGCAAAAAAAATTCCATTTAAACATTTGTATAATTATTCAATTTTGAACGTTTTCAGTTAGAATTTATATAAATTACATTCCTCCATATTTCATTCAAAATATTATCCCTTTTAAAAATCTTACCTAATATAAAATTGATTGA
>NC_046663.1:10243740-10278298 GCF_010883055.1 Belonocnema kinseyi | reverse complement strand
TATATTCATATTATAACATTCAAATTATGCTGTGAAAAGTCAATATTTAATACAGAGAATTTTTAATTTAGAGTTTGGCCTTGAGACATCAGATAAATAATGTAATCAAATTGTAAATATTTATTTTGTATTGTGTAAAATATTATATCCAATTAAATTATTAATAGATAAGGAATATAAATTTCAAAGAACAATTTTATATCATTATACAAAATTATTTGTATTGAAAATGTTTACAATTTACTTTAGAATTAGTTTAGAACATTGTTGAAAAATGCCTTATAATCAATACCTATATCAATTGTATTTTAGATAATTTATTTTTGTTAGTCGGAATATTTCTTTTCACCTTTACTTAATATTTGAAAAAAAAACAAGCCAATTCAACAATATTTTTGTTTACTTACAATCTGATAGCATTATAATTATCCAATTTGTGTCGTAACGGATTATCCCTGAATTGAGAATCATTTCACAGAGACTCAATTGTCACTCTTCTTAACTACTTAATTGAAAATATTTCTTCCTTATCAGTTTTAACTACCCGAATTAAAATGTTTATTTCCATTCTTTAATCTTTTCAGGTAAAATTTAAAATTGAAATTTACCCGAATTTTTAAACTTCCTGTGAACACCTTTTCCCTATTTATAAATTAGAGGACTCCTGACTTGACTTGATAAAATTTTTTTGAGTGGATAATGATTAATTAAAAATATTAATGTATGTAAAAAACTTACTCAATTAATTAAATATTCAAGACACCGATACTTGTTAATAAATTAAATTTAAAGTTAATTATTTTACGTAAAGGGGTTTGAATTATTATTGACTGAGAGTATCATCCACTCTAGGAAATTTTTCTCTGTCTAGTTCATCGAAAATGTAATAATTTGAATAAAAATTGGGGAAATAGAAAAAAAAAAGGAAACAGCAAATAGAGTTTTACGTAAAACGTATTTGTGGAAATAATTATTGCATGCGGCGTAACAGAATGACTCAATCCATTATTTGGTCCCACCAAAAGAAGCATTTCCGATTTTTTGTGAAGGAGGTAAAACCGGAATTAACTGGTTTAATCAATCCAGAATGAGTCTCTTTCTTTGAATAAAAGATAATTATTTAAAGGCAATTTCACTAATATTTTCTCCGGTAAACGATATCATCCACTGTTTATTCTGCAACGATTTGTAACTTTCACTATATTTTTGTTTATTTATAAAAGGAACTTTTTTAAATTATTAAAAAAAATAGTTTATTACACTTTATTGAAGGAGACACATTTTCAGTTTTCAGATAAAATTGAACTTTAAGGACGTTCTGACGTACTAATGCTCGTCAGTCGCATGCCGGTTCCGAACTGGTGAACGCCATGCCGTCGACTGACTGTTGCTCACGCCTGTCCGAAATACATCGGCGCGAAGCTCAGTGCGGCGGAATAGGAAATTAGGATTTAAAAAGTTCCAGAAATATTTATTAATCGATTTGACCATTTTTTTCAAAAGAAAAATTAATTAAATTTCAAAGAAGTCCGTCAAGGTCGATTTAAAAAAAATCCTCGTGAGTAAAAAAGAAATCTAGCCAACAACAATTTAAAAAAATTGTGCGCAGTAGTGGGCTGCAACTTTCGACGATTTATATTTTAAAAAGTCATTACATTTGGGGAAAATTTTTTTTCAGTCTGTCACGTTTATTATTAATAATAGAATTTTATTTACATATTTTTATTTTTCATTGAAAATTAATTTGTTTTGAAGGAAAAAGGAACTGCTTTGTTGCAAATTAAAATTTTTTTTAAAATTCTGAATGCATATTTTTGGGTTCAAAATAAAACTTTTTTTTTTTAAATTCGTAGTTTCCCTTGAGAATTAAACAATTTGGTTGGATTTTTTTTCCCTTTTGACTGAAAACCCTTTTTTGTAGAAAAGTACGATTTCCACCTTTTAAATATAAAAAGTATTTGAAAATTGAAAAGAGTAGAAACATGATTTGAAAATTCATCTCTTTTAAAAAATATTTTCTTTTTTAAATAAAAATTGACATTCAAAAAGTTCCAGAAGTATTTATTAACCAATTTCAAAACTTTATTCAAAACTGAAATTAATTAAATTTCAAAGAAGTCCGTCAAGGAGGATTAAAAAAAAATCATTGAGAGTAAAAAAGAAATTTAGCCAACAAAAATGAAACTAAATTATGCGCAGTAGTGGGCCACAACTTATGACGTTAAAAAATCAGCCTTTTTAGATAAAAATTCAACTTTTTTGCTAAAAATTCTTCTTTCATGATTCAAAATTTATTATTCTGATAAAAATTAAACAATTTTGTTAAAAGATCACTCTTTTTGTTAAAAAATTCAATTCTTTTGCTAAGAATTTTTAGGTGTGGGTTAAAAACTCAATTATTTGGATTTTTTCCTGGTTGAAAAATCGTATATCGTACAAGATTGAATTCTTTTGTTAAAAATTCATTTTTTGTAGTAGAAGATTCACTATATTAGTTGAAAAATTAATTTGTTTGATTTTTTTGAAAATTAAGTTTTTTAAATTTATAAATGCATATTTTTCGGTTAAAAATTAAACTTTTTTAATTCATCGTTTTGCCTTGAGAATCAAACAATTCTGTTGTATTTTTTTCTTGCTCTACCAAAAAACCTTTTTTGGTTGAAAATTATACCCTTTTTTGATTAAAAATTTAAGTACTTGTTTGAAAATTTATTTATTTTGTTAAAAATTGTATTCCTTTTTAGCGGGAATACCAGTATAAACAAGTTTTGATAATTCATGCATCCATAAAAAATATCTTTTTTTATAAGAAGCTTTTAATACATGTTTAAAACATTAATTATTCTGTTAAATATCAAACAATTTTGTTAAAAGATCTTTTTTTTTGTTCAAAAAATGAACGTTTTTGCTAAAAAATTTTATTTCTGGGTTAAAAATTAAATAATTTGGTAAAATATTTAAGTAGACAATTATTTCCTTTTTAATGGAAATATTATTATAAACAAGTTTTAAAAATGTATGTATTTTTAAAAAGTGTTTCATTTTCGATTAAAAATTGTAACACTTGGTTGAAAATTAAACAATCATATTAGTTGAAAATTCATTTTTTTGGTCAAAAATGGATCTACTTTGTTTGCAAACTGTTTTTTAAAGTAAAAATAAGAATTTTTGTGTTAAATATTAAAAATTTTTTAAATCGTATTTTGGCCTTGAGAATTCAACAGTTTAATTGATTTTTTTTCTTGACTGAAATTTTGTTGTTAAAAATTCTACACTTTTTTGGTAAAATATCATACCCTTTTTTGGTTAAAGAGTCGTACTATTTTGAGGAAAATTAACTTTTTTTAATGAAAATGCATATTTTCGTTAAAAATTAAACTTTTTTAACACGCCTTTCTGCCTTGGGAATTCAACAATTTCATTACATTTTTTTCTTTCTTCACTGAAGATTCTTTTTTTGGTTGAAAAATAATCTCTTTTTCAGTTAAAATTTCAACTTTTTTTGAAAGTGCATATATTTTTGTAAAATCTATTCTTTTTATGGTTGAAATTGTTAATAATGGTTAGAAAATGTATTTATTTTGTTGGAAATTTAACCATTTTTTAAAACGTCCTAATAAGTATAAATGACTTCTTTAGCATATTTAGTAATTATTTAAACCATTTTTGCTGGTTAAAACAACTTTTCCCAAATAAATCGTAAAAAGATATTATTTTTGAGAATTTATGAATTTTCAACCCAATAAGACGAATTTTTAACCAGAATCGAAGACTTTTTAATGAAATTGTTAAATTTAAAAAAATCCTGAATGAAAAGGAATAATTTTCAAAAAAGACATGCCTTTTTTTCTAGAAAATAAAAAAATTTTAATTCAAAATGAAATAGTCAAAGAAGTTTATTTATTTGATCCAGATATCCAAATATTTTTTTTGTTTGAAATCAGAAACACTTGAATTGAATCCAAATAGTTGAATTTTTAACTAAGAACGATAAAATTTAAATCAAAAATGGAACAGTTATATTTTCAGATAAAGAAATTAATTTTAAATCAATAAAAAAAATATTTTTTTACAAAATAATTAAATTTGAACCAAAAAGTCGAATTTTAATTGAAAACGACAAACTACAAAAAAGATAATTTTTCAACCAAAAAAATAAATTCTGATCTAAATTTTTTAATCCTAAAAGAAAATATAAACAAAGTAGTTCAACTTCTAAGTGGTTTTAGGCAAATCGAAAGTTAGCCGAAAACGACCAGAAGATAAAATTACCAAAAATTACCAAAAAATTTTGAATATCAAGAATTAAGAGGAATTTAATGTATCCGAAGCATTTTGGGCAAAATAGAAAATTCCCAAATTTTGGGTATCCAGAAATTTCTAAAATTTCGGGAACAGAAAATTGAAAAAAAAACCCGGACAAAACGAAAATTGCGTTCCTGTGTTACAAGACATGTATTTAGTCCGGATGTTAAGCCATTTCAAGCGCGGATAGCATTTGGATGGGTGACAATTTGCGGTTTTCGACACCGATAGTGACTGTGTGCATTCAATACTGGTGGTCGAATGTCTGTCTTCAAAAATTAACCGTCGAAAACCCCTTCTAAACTCGGGAGGCGGTTTTCTGCAGTTTTCCTCTCCCCGGGTCAAACTTAACGCCCAGGCAAATACGAGTACTTCTAATAAAATCGCATGTGGACTACGTGACTAAACTAGACCCGCCTAACAAAAAAAAATGATAAATAAATATGAGAATACGACGCATATTCCTTCAAGGGCGAATAGTAACCGAATTGGACGCTTTTAGCCCAAACCCAAAATAATAAAAGCTGGTCGTAGAGATCGTATAAAAAACGATCCCGTACGCATGCTAGTCAATTACTCTCTTTTAGTGTCCCGACAGGAAAAGGCCTGGTAGGTTTGCAACGGACGGTATTGATCTGGCAAGAAACTAATCATCTGGACAAGAAAACGTGGAATGATATCTTTTTTTGGAATGAACTAATTTATTTATTTTTTTGTAGCTTAATAGCCTATCATCAATTTGTAAGAGTGTAAGTGAGAATTTTGATTTACTTGATCCTAAATAAAGTACTTTCCATTTCTCTTTATTATTTCAGGAACCATAGCGCAAAAGGAGGTCAGACAGGGGAAATATGGTAATTTTCATGAAGAAAAAAATTTTGGGGGAAGATTTAACCCTTGTTTTTATATCTAGAAAAGAAGAAACAATCCTTTTATAAAAAACTTTATATTTTTAAATAATTTTGACTGGTCTTTAAGGATTTCTCCTATTAAAGAATTTAAAAAAGCTTTTTTCATTTTGTTCTTACAGTAATAATTATTTTTAAACGAAAAATTATTTAGGTTAAAAGTTTATTTCAATTTCAAAATTGAGTTGGAAATCGGTCAAATAAAAATGGTAAACTTTTTGGCGTGGATTTACAAATAAAATTTTAGACTGCTTATCACTAAGCACACAATACGTGATAAATCCACTCGAGTTACTTTTTATTATTTAAGGATAATTAGCTGTTTTAAATTCATGAACAAAGTTGAGTTTGAAATGGGTTATTATAATCTGGTCGCTAAATAAATTAAATGAAAAACAGGTGTTTCCTACAATGCTGTTTTAAAATTATTAACTAAATTAAAAAAATTAACGCACTTATTTATTTTTCAAATAAAATTTTCTAAAAAAATAAATATTAGTTAAAGCGCAAAACATACTTATGAACTTGAAAAAAATGTTTACTTGTCATAACTATCGAATTTTCAAGCAAAAAATTAATTTCCAATCAAGAAGATTTATTTTCTTTCAAAAATGATATATTGTGAACAACATATATACATTTGCAATCAAATGCTTGAACCTTCTGCCATAAAAGAATTTATTCTTAACAAAAAATTTAATAGTGAAAATTTTAACTAATAAAAATTGTAATTTAATTTTTAATGAAAAAAGCGATCAATTCGACCAAAAAGACAAATTTTCATATATTAACGATTTTTCAGTTAAGAACAAAAATTTTATACGAGTTGTTATATTTCTAAGCAAAAATATTAATTTTTAAAGAAAAAGATTTTTTTTTACCAAAACGATGATTAAAAATACATTAATGTTCAACTAAAAAACTTTAATTTTCAGTCAAACACTAAATAGTTAAATTTACAGACAAAAAAACGAATTTTAAACAAAATATTTAAATTTCCATAAAAGTGATGAATTTCTACTTAAAATTAAGTATCTTCAAAAAAATCAATTTTTAATTAACAAATTTGACTTTCAACCAATTAGTTGAATTATCAACAGAAAAAATTTTCTGACTACAGATTGGAAAATTTTAACACCAAAAAATGTAATATTTGATATTTCAACCAAAAAAGATTTTGATTTTGAACAAAAAAACAGTTCAATTTCACCAAAAAACCCCAACTGTCAACTTAGCTAAATTTTTTAAATAGGTAAAAAAATTCAAACAAAAATATAATAGTTGAACTTTCAGTTAAAAAAATTAATTTTGAACTAAAAAAAAGTAATTTGAACAAAAGAGAAAAATTTTTAACTAAAATGATAATTTTGTAACTTAAACTATGAATCTTTAACTGGAATATTTGCATTTTTAATCCAAAAGATAAATTCTCAGGCAAGATGATAAATTTAATACCAAAAAGACGAATTTGCAATAAAATAGTTACATTTTTAACTGAAATAGTTATATCACAATTTAGAAAAATTACTTTTAAAACCCAAATTTTCACGAAAATAATAAAATTTTCATCTAATGTGATGAAATTTAATATGTAATGAAAAATATTTACCTGAGATAGCCGATTTTTTGACCAAAAAATGAATTTTGAAATGAAATGATCAATGTTTAACTAGAATAATTGTATTTTGAACCCAAACATGAATTTGCAACCAAAAAGAATAATTTTATTCGCAAAAACATTATTTTTTACAAAAAAAAAAGACGAATTGTCAATAAAATACATGAATTTTTAAATAAAAACGTAATTTTTGAACCAAAAATTAAATACTTAAATTTTCAGACACAAAAATTAATTTTTAGCAAACCAAAAAATGAAGTTAAGTTTTCAAAAACATCAATTAACTTTAAGGCAAATAGTTTAATATTCAACCAAAAAGAGAAAATTGTGCACAGGAGATTGAATAGTTAAATTTTCAGTCACAAGAAAAAAATTCAACTTGATAGAAAAATATTCAACTGAAACAGTTACATTTCGAGTTTAAAAAAATTTAAAAACGAATTTTCAACAAAATACTTGAAGTTTAAACCTGAACTTTCAAAGAAATACATTAATTTTTAACTGAAAAAAAGATTCAAAAAAAATAAGTAGTTAAATATTCAGTTCGAAAAATTAATTTTCAACAACAAAAATTCTTAAAATAGTTCAAATTAAAAAGGAATGCATTTTTGATTAAAACAAAGAATCGTCAAAAAAAAATTAACAAAAAGTTCAAATTTGAAACAAGTGTTTAGATTTTTAAAAACAAAAATCAACAAAATACTTATAATTAAAAAAAAAAACAAATCTTCAATCAAACTAAAGAATATTCAACCAAAAATCTAACTTTGAATGAAGTAATTGAATTATTAAAAAAATTGAAAACATAAACAATTTTTCACGAAAAATGTAATAGTAGCTGATATTTCAACCAAAGAATATTCTAATTTTAAATAAAAATATTATTTTTTTAAATTATTAATTGTAGGGGGAATACAAAAAAGTATTCATAAATTTAAAAAAAAAAATGTTTACAGGTTTCAAAATTTGTATATGCCTGTGTAATAAATATCTTATAATACAATGTGTATTCAAATAGAAAAAATAAAATTTTCGTAAATTAAAATTCCGCAATCTAATTGACAATATTCTAATCATTATCTAACTTTTTTCAAAAAACGAATTTGTCAAGTTTTTTAGCTTACTTTTTATTATTAGAGGACTTTTCAAGTTAATCATAAACAAATTTGCAAAATAAGCTTTAAACAAAGAGGCTACATTGAAGTTTGATCGGATATTATCAAAGTTATGGTACTTTATTGCTGGTAAGACTTTATGATGAGTCGCATCAAAGTTAGGCTATAAATAAAATATCAGTATCTTCATTAATAAGCAAACACTCGATTTTAATAGCCTTTAATTTCGTCATTTTTCTGCAATTAAAATTATTTTAAGATGTTACAGAATTAAAATATTTTTAAATTAATTAACCAGTAACTATTTAAACTTCTGCAAAAAAATGTATACAATATATACCTCAGATAGGCCACCATTTTTGATAAATTAATTTTTCTTTCTGGGTTCAAAAATATTTGCCAGCTACCAAGCTTAATAAATAATTAAGTAAATGTTTCAATTGTATATTACCACAAATTTTTCTCACTAGCTTTTTAATGATTATTTATAATTTATATTTTTATTTTTTTTTATGCATAAAAAATTTAGTAGAAATTTTCAACTAAAAAGTTAAATTTCTAACCAAAGTGATGAATTTCCAACTAAAATTATAATATTTTGACAGAATTTCTGGAATTAAAAAAAAATCAGCAGAAATAATGAATATTAAACTGGAATTGTTGACTTTTCAAAAAATACATTAATTTTCAAACAAACAGTTTTGAATGTTAACTACAAAAGATAATAATTTAACAAAAAATGGAGCAAATAAATATTTAGTTAAAAAAATTTATTTTCAAACGAAATGATGAAATATTCAATTCGATTAGTCAACTTTGCCGTAAAAAAACAATAAAAAAAATGTTCAATTAAATAGTAAAATTTTTGGCTGGAATAGTTAAATTGTCAAATAAAAAAAGAAGAAATTTAAAACCAAATTTGAACAAAATAGTTAAATTTCCAAAGAAGGTGAGTAGTTCAATTTTTGAAAAAGAGAGAATTTTAAAATTAAAATTATGAATCTTCCTGTGCTTGTTTTTCCACAAGAAAAGATAAACTCTTAACCAAAAAATTAATAATTGATATTTCAACCCAACAGATTTTAATGTTAAATAAAAAAAAACAGTAACATTTAACCAAAAAAGACGAATTCTTAACCAAGGAAATTAATTTTATTCCAGAAAACGAAGAATTATTAACCTAATATAATTATAAGTGTTCAACCAAATAGATAACATTTAAAATAAAAAGATATTCCAATTCAAAATGTAATAGTTAAATTTCAACATTAAGAAGTAAAAAAAAAAGAAAATCAATTTCAAAAAGAATAGTTCAACTATCAATCCAAGAGATGATAATTTAAAAAAATTAAATAAAGTAGTAAAATTTTTAAACAAATAGATGCATTTTCAACCCAAAAAAATGAATTTTTAACGAAGCAGTGCAATTCTTGACCAAGGATTGAATTTTTAACTCAAAAGAATAATTTTTAAGTAGAAAGAATAATTTTCTACAAATTTTTTTTTTTAATATATAGATTTTCAACCAAATAGTTGAATTTTCAACTGAAAAAGATTCAATTTCAACTAAAAATGGTATACTCAGATATTCAACCAGAGTGATCGATAATAAAAAAAAAAGATCTTACCAAATTACCAAATTTTCAACTAAAGAAATGAACCTTTAACAAATAAAAGAATTGTTTTTAACCAAATAGATTAATATTCTACAAAAAATATTCTTTTTTTGTTAAATAAACGAATTTTCAACAAAAAACATCAATTTTCTACCAAAGTCATGAATCTACAATAATAACATCAAATTTTTAACAATATAGTAACATTTTCAACCGAAAAGATGAAACTTCTAGACGAAAGATTAATTTTTCACAGAGGAATTTTTAACAATACAGACAAATTTTCTACAAAGAAAGACGAATCTTTAACTAAATATATAATTTTATGCATAATAGTTTAAGTTTCTGCCAAATAGTTTAATTTTTATCTAGAATAGATCGCAATTTACAACCAAACCGTTTAGTTTTAACTAAAAATTGAATAGTCCAATTTGCAAACTAAGGGATAAATCTTTAATTATAAAATAATAATTTTTGTAAAAATTGTTCAAATTTCTACGAAAAGATTAATCTTCAAATCAATATGTTTTATTTAAATTTTCCACCAGAGATAAATTTTGTACAAAAAAATATATTTTCAAGTAAGTAGTTAAGTAGTTTTACTTTGAACCCAGTAATTCAATTTTCAATAAAAAATTTAATTTTCAACTAAAAAATTAATTTTCTAACAAAAATGACGAATTTCCCATAATATAAATCAACTTTAAAACAAATATATGAATTTCTTAGCAAATAGTTCAATCTTTAACTATAAAAGATATATTTTTAACTAAATAGTTTATTTATTAACTACAAAATTTTAATTTTTAACTGAAGATGATTGTTCAACCAAAAAGATTAATTTCATATAAAAAGGCAAATTTTTAACATGATACATGCATTTTCAAAAAATAGTTTACTTCTCTACAAAATTGTTTAATTTTTAACTTAAAAAGATAAAATTTTAACGAAAATTATTAATGTAACGAGAAAAGTTATATTTAAAACTAGGAGAGGAATTTTCAATAAAAATGATAAGTATTTAACTAAAATAGTTCATTTTTAACGCTAATGATGAATTTCAAACCAGAAAGATATAACCGTTAAATTTTACCCAAATAGTTTAATTTTCATTAAAAAAAATCAATCTACAACTAATAATGAAATAGTAACATTTTTAACAAAATTGATGAAATTTCAACGAAAATGATGAATCTATAAGCGGAAAACTTGAATTTTAAACAAAGAACAGAAATTTTAAACTAAAGTGATAAATATTTCATTGAAACAGTTAATTCTTAACAAGAAAAAAAATCCATTATATATTTTCAACGTTTACAGAAAAATGTATTAATTCAACTAAATCGACCATATTAAATAAGTTTTAATTTAACATAATATTTTATATACTTTTAATTCCACTTTCAGCCCTGCTAAACTATTTAAAAAAATGCCATGAAGCGTAAGAATAAACCTCACATTCAGAATTTTTTTTTACAACCCACTCGCCAAAATGCCATGCCATGCAAGGATAAATATGTTAAGTGCTGCTAAAAGTCTTTTATTCTAAAAATGTTTTAAACCTACATGGAAAATCAACTTTGTCTGTGAATAAAAGCCCGGAAAATTTTATTTAGATAACGAAATAAAAATGTTACTAAAATGTCATGACCATCAAAGTTGGCTATAGAAATAAATAAAATTAAAACTTTTATTTTTATTTTCAGTGATAGCATGTGCAAAATTGAAGGCATTGTAAAACTTTATTGCGGAGTTCGCTACGAGTGCTCTTGATAAATATTTCAAAGCAAAAAGATGAATTTTCCACCAAGGAGATCTATTTTTTGTCAAAAGGTCAATTTTTCTAGAAAATATATGAACTTTTAAGTAAGAAAGGTCCATTTTTTACCGAAAATATAATAGTTGAATTTTTATTTAAAAAAATTAATTTCCAACTTGAAAAAATATTTTTTAAGAAAATAATTAAATTTTAAACCAGAGAGATGATTTTTTAAGTAAGAAAGATCAATTTTTAATAAAAAATATAATAGTTGGATTTTTGTTTAAAAAAATTAATTTCAAAGTTGAAAAAATATTTTTTAAGAAAATAATTAAATTTTAAACCACAGTCATGAATTTTCAAATTAAATTGTGAACCTTCAATTTTTATTTAAAATGATTTTATTTTTAATTTGAAAGATGAATTTTCAACCAATAAGAATAAAAAAAAGATAAATTTTCAACAAAATAGTAACATTTTTAACCAAGCAGTTAAACTTTCAAAAAAATTATTCAACAATAAAAAAATACATGAACTGGCAAATAGTTAAATTTTCAACTAAGAAAACGAATACTCGACGAAAAAAATCATTCGTACCCAAATAATTAAATTTTCATTTAAAAATAGGAATCTTTAACCAATAAATATTTACTTATCAAGATGTTTAAATTTTCAACCAAAGTGAAGAATCTTTAAAAAAAAATTAACTCTGAATATTAATTTTCTGCAAACACAGATGAATTTTCAACAAAATAACTTCAATGTTGCAACAAAATATTTACATTTTTTTACCAAATAGTTGAAGTTATAACTCAAAAAGATACATTTTCAGCCAAATATTTAAAATTTGAACTAAAATGATGAATCTTTAAAAAATTATTTTTATCAATCTAGTTGAATTTTCAATCAAGAAGTGGAATATTAAACCCAAAAGATGAATTTTTAATCAAGTAGATTCATTATAAAAATCAAAACAATTTGATAAATTCTTAACCAACTATTTGAATTTTTAACCAAAAAGATGAATTTTCGACCTAAAAGACGAATTTGTTACAAAATACACCAATTTTTAACAAAGTGGCTTAATTTTTAAACAAACCATTGAATTTTCTAACAAATAGTTTAATGCACAACCAGAAAAGATAGATTTTTAATGAAAAATTTACTGATTAAATTTTTAGTTAAAAAATCAATAATAACAAAAGAATACGAATCTTGAACAAAAAAGTAAAAAAAATCAACTAAACCAAATATTCAACAACCAAATTTTATCCAAATACTTAAAATTTAAATCAAAGTTAAATCTTTAACCAAACAAAAAATAATGTTTTTCAAAATAGTTAAATTTTCAACTAAAGAGATGAATCTTCAAACGGAAAAAAATTTAACTAAGCAGTTAAATTTTGAACCGAAAAGATGAATTTTCTACTAGGAAGGTTAATTTAAAAAATAAAAATGATTTTATTAATTTGTAACCAAAATGTTACATTTTTACCAAAAACAGGAATTTTTAACGAAGTACAAAATATGATTAACTTTTTACCAAATAGTTTCATTTTTAACTAGAAAATATAAATTTTCAACAAAATACATAGTTTTCAAACAAATAGTTGCATTATTTATCGAATAGTTAAATGTTCAGCTCGGAATGATACATTTTCAACCAAAAATGTATTAGTTAAATTTTTATTTAAAAAACCAACAATAAAAAAATAATAAGAATTTTCAACGAAATATTTCAATTTCCATCTAAAGATGAAAATATTTAAAAAAAGAAAAGAATTTGTATACTAATATTTCAATTTTTAACCAAAAAGGTAAATCGTTGAGAAAAAAAATTTGATTGTAATAGTCAGGTTTTCCATGAAAGAGATGAATCTTTAGCTAGTATAGTAGAATTGTCAACCCAAAAGAGACATTTTTAACCAAGACCAATAATTTTATACTAAACAAGAAGAATTTTCAATAAAATATATAATTTTTTAAACAAATAGTTAAATTTTCAACTAAAAAATAGAAATCACTAACTAAAAATTGAATAGTCGAATTTCCTATTCAAATTTTAATTTTCATTCGAAAAAAGAAAACGAATTTTTAACAAAATAGTTACATTTTCAGTTAAGAAAATAGAAAAACTTTCAAAAATTTAATTAAATTTTACATCAAAAAAGAGACAATTCACATTTAACAATCGAATACTTAGTTTAAAAAATTAACTTTTAAAAACAACAAAATTTATCTAAATAGTTATTATTTCAACAACAACAAAATAGATAAATTATCAACTTAAATGAAGAGTACTCAACAAAAAAATTTAATTTCGACCAAAAAAAGTTTGCAACCCAAAAATAAAAAAAAAATTAATAAAAAAGAATAAAAAATAGTGTAATGAGTCCACGGATTCAATGTACCAACGTTGAAAGCCAAATATTATGATGAAGTTATTTTTAAGAACGTCCAATTTTCCAATGGAAGCCATCTGTAAAAACTGTGCACGTGATGTCCAATTCTCTCGTTAAGCATGAGATAATTAAAAAGTTCAAACGGTAAAAAAATTGTCTGCAGAATTAAAAAAATAAATATTTGAGATTGTTTAAATTTCGGTAAAAATAGATAAACGTAAAATTTATAAATAGTTGACATAAATAAGTTTTTTATGTTCTTGTAAATAGCTAAATCCGTGAAAATAATAATGAATATTTGTAAAAATAATAAATAATTGTTTATATGTTAATAATTTTGTTAGAATACGTCATTTCTGAATGGAACAAGTTTCTCAAGGATTTTAATTAATATTTTTAATTTAGAAAGCTTTAACCAATTATACTAAAAGATATTTCAAAAATGTGGTCAAGATCCACTTATTAATTAAACAATAATAGAAAAAATAATTTATCATTTTTTAATTTGTGTATATTAATTCGAAGAATAATGAAAACAACTAATAAAACACATAAATTTTCATTCAAATACTTGAATCTATGACAACAAAAGTTCCCTTTTTAAACAAAAGTAAAATAGTTGAATTTTTGGTTTAAAAAATTAATTTTCAACTAAATAATTGCTGTGTTTTTAAATCAAATAGATCAATTTTCAGAAAAAACAATCAATTTTTCAGAAAAAAGATGAATATTTAATTGAGAACATTAATTTTTAACAACAAAAAAACGAAATTTTAACAAAATCCTGAATCTTAAACTAAACAAGTTGAATTTTGAATCAAAAAGGGGAATTTTTGACTGAAAGGATAAATATTTAACTGAAATAGTTAAATTTTTAATACTAAAGGTTAATTTTATACCATTTCAGACGATTTTTCAAAAAAATACATAAAATTTCAAACAAATAGTTGAATTTTCAGATAAGAAAGATACATTTTTAACTAAAAATTAAATAGTTAAATTTTCAGTTCAAAAGGAATTTTTGAACTTTTAAACGAGAAGATTAATTTTATTTTAAAAATATGACCTTTCAAATAAATATTTGACCTTTGAAATAAAAAACATACTTTCTCAATTAAAAATGTATTAATTACATTTTCAGTTTAAAGAATTTATATTAAAAAAAGGAAAGCACATTTTTAACAAAATAGTTAAATTACCAACTAAACAGTTGAATTCTGAATAAAAAACGTGCATTTATAACAAAGAAGTTGAGCTTCAAAGTAAGGTAGTTAAATTTTTTAGTAAAAAGATTAATTTTTTACTACAAAAGACACAAAAATACATAAACTGTAAGAAGACTATTCAATGCTGTAGAAAATAGTTTAATATTTCACTAAAAAGAGAATTTTTTCGTCTGCAAATATAATAGTCAAATTTTCAAACAAACTGAAGAATTTTTAAATGGAATAGTTGGGTTTTCAACAAAAAAAAAGAATTTGAAATAATTAATTTTCAACAAGGTTTAAAAATTTTCGGAAAAATAGTTGAATTTTTAATAAAAAAATATTTATTTTTAAACAAATATCAAAAAGCTAAATTTTCAATAAAAAAATTCATTGTCAAATAAAATTATAGAATGTTCAGCCAAATGAAAATGTTTCTTTTAAACAAAGAACAAAAATTTTTAAAAATAAAAGTGCAACAATTAATAATGAAAAAAAAGAATGTTCAATTTCAAATAAAAGGCAGTTGAATTAAAACAGAAAGGATGCAAATTTAATAAAAGTTGAATTTTCGAACGAGAAAAATTGGTTAGCCATGCGAGAGTAAAAATTAAACCAAACTGCTGAAATTTCAAGGAAAAAAATTATTTTTCAATCAAGAAGATTTATTTTCTATCATAGAGGACGATTTTCAGTAAAATATATGAATTTTGAACTCAAAAAAATCTTAACCTGAATGTTCAACTAAAAAAGATTTTGCAGTCAAGGGAGAAAAAAATGTTTAGCTAAACTGTTAAATTTTGAAGCCAAAGAGACGAATTAACTATAAAAAAATTTATTTCTTAACACCAAAGGAATATTATTTTTCGACAAAGAAGTTAAATTTCTACTAAATAGATGAATTTTTATAAGAATCGTTAAATTTTTAACCAAATACTTCAATTTACAACGCAAAATCTGAATTCATAATAAAAAATTTATTTTTCCAACAAAAAATTGAACTTTTTACCAAGTGTTTGAATTATTAAGCAAAAAATTTTTTTTTTCATAATGCATAAAGAATATTTATTTTATACAAAAAAGGACGAATTTTTCACAAAATGCATGAATTTTTATTCAAATACTTGAATCTTGAAAAACATGACGAAAAAGTTTCTCGTTGATTTTTCAAAAAAGAATATTTTAATTTAAATTTAAAACTGTTCAATTCGGCCAAAAAATAATAATAAACAAAAAAAGTTGATTTTTCAACTGAGAAAAAGTTTTCAGTCAATAGAAAAAAAGTTCAATCAAACTTAAATTTTCTACAAATAAAAAAATGAATTTTCAAATTTTAAAAACTGAAAAACATTGCTACTTTATTTTATGTTAAAATGTAAAAAAATGCTCTTCAAAAAATGCTTTAACTTTGAAAAACTTGCCTTGGTAAATTCGAGGTTTTTCACCCTGGTTTATAACATTTATTAACCTCCTAGAAAGTAACTTAGAACATAATGAAACTGATAAATATTTTTTAAGAACGACTGATTTTTTGTCTGCGCCGATTGGCTCGTTATTTTCATTTCTAATTTCCCTAAAAATATGTGCTTAGAATTAAACGGTGTTTAACTTTAATAATCTGATGTTTTCATCGATCGTTAAAACGCGAACGCTGGCGTGCTGTGTGGTTGTTAGGGGTGTTTATCAGGGTCGCCAGATTTGTGTCAAGAACTTCTCTCATTCGTTCATAAAATACTCGGATTAGATTTTATGAAAATCCAGCATTAAGAATTCAAAACTTGATTATTTAAAAAATTGTAAATAAAATTTGGAATAATTTATCTAATTATGTTCAATTTTTACTGATTAAACAATATTGTAGATTAATGGTATAATATTTAAAAATACAAAAAAAATCTGCCTGGGCCCGGAATTGAACCGCGAACGTCACCATACGTGAGCGGTGCGTTGACCTTAACGTCCCGGTAACTTCATTGGTTAGCCTACCACTCACAGATAATGGAAATGATCAATTTTCAAACAAAAAGAACAATTTTCCATCAGGAAGATTAATTTTTTTATCAAAAAACACGAATTTACAAGAAAATATCTAAATTTTCAATGAGTTCAAAATAAATTTTTTAGTTGATTTTAAATTAATTAAAAAAAAAATTTTTTTGATAAAGCCATTCAATTTTCTACTAAAAATATGAATCTTCAACTTTAGTTAAATTTTTCGTCAAACAATTATTTATGTAGTTGAATTTTCAAACCAAAAACAGGAATTTTTAATAAAAAATGTATTGATTGAATTTTCAATAAAATAAAAAATTCAGTTGACAAAACTGATTTTCAACCAAAACTCGAATTTTTAAACAATTATTACATTTTAAACTAAAGAGATGAATATTTAAATAATAAAATGATTTTTTAAACAAATTAATTCAACTTTAAAGCAATCAGTTAAACCTTCCAACCAGAAAATAAATTTTTTACCTGAAAGGATAAATTTTTAACAAAACGAATGAATTTTGGATTAAAGACGATCAGTTTTTAGCTAGTAATGGTATATTTAAATTCTTAGTTTAAAATTTAATTAAAAAAGTATATCAACAAAATTTATAAATTTTCAACAGATACATAAATTCAAAACAAAATCGTTGAATTTTTCTAACAAGCAAATAATTAAAGAAATTTTAACGAAATATTCAAATTTTATCTAAAGACATGGATCTTCTAAAAATTGAATTAATTTTTTAACAAAATAGGTCAATTTTTAACAAGGCAGTTATCTTTTAAATCAAGAAAAGATATTTTCTACCAAAAAGATGAATTCGCAACTAAATAATTTAATTTTCAACCAAATTATTGAATTTTGAACTAAAAATAGTACATTTTTAGCCTATAATGTTATATTTAAATTTTCCCATTAAAAAAATTATGCAGGTACTTAACTTTTTAACCAAAAAACATGAAATTTTAATGAAAAATTAAATAGTTGCATTTTCAGCTGAAACCCATAATGTTTCAAACAAAAATATAATAATTAAATTTTCGGCAGAAACAATTGAGTTTCAATCCAAAATCGAATTTTCAACCTTATATTATTTCTGGACCAAAGAAATTAATCGTCAAATAATAAAATGATTTTTCAAGAAAATAGTTCAGATTGCAATTAAAAGTTTTAATTTTCAATTAATAAAATAATTTTCGCTATAAAAAAGTCGAATTCTCAAAAAAAAATACTGAAATTTTCAACAAAATTGTGGACTTTTTAACCAAAGACCATAAATATTTAGCCAATAATGAAATATCTCTATTTTCGATCCAAAAATTAATTTTAAACCTTAAAAAAGTTTATAACCAAATTGTTGAATTTTTAACTAAAAATGATCAATTTTCAAGAAAAAGGGATTATTACATTTTCAGTTAATAAAAATTCAATTAAAACTTTCAATTAAATAGTTGAATTTTCAATCAAGAGAATTAATTTTCTTCCAAAAAAGACGAATAAAAAAAACGGAAATTTTCAACAAAAGTTCTAAATTTTGAAATAAAAACAATCAATTTTTGGCCAATTATGGAAAATTTAATTTTCAGTTTAAAAAATTAATTTAAAAATATAAATTTTTGACCAAACAATTCAATTTGAAACCAAAGAGACTGATATTTCACTAAGATGATCAATTTTAATTCATGAAGATTAACTTTTTACCAAAAACTACGAAATTTCAGTAACAAAAAATTCCAATCTTCTGTTAAAGAAATTTTTTATCAAACTCTAAAAAAATGTGAAATTTTAAACAAATTTTTAACGAGCGAGATGGAGTTTCAACTAAAAAAATTAATTTTTATACAGAGTATAGTTCGAATTTCAATCAAGAAGTTGAATTTTCAATCAAGGAAATAAATTTTCTACCGAAAAGAGGAATTTGCTAAAAATACATAAATTTACATCCAAATGTTAGCTTTTTAAACTAAAAGCGATCCACTTTCAATAAAAAATAGAATAGTAAAATTTTCAGTAAAAAATAATTTTTAAATAAAAATTACATCTTTACCTAATAAAATTATTTTTAAAATATACAATTCAACTTTCAAGCAAGTATTTTAATTTTCAACCAAGAAGAATAAATTTCTACCAATAAGAAGAATTCAAACAAAAAAAACTGAAATTTTCAACAAAATTGTTGAATTTTTATCTGGAACTGATCGGTTTTCAGACAGCAATGATATCTTCAAATTTTTAGTTAAAAAAATAAATTTAAGAAAAAAATTAATTATAGACAAAATAGTTAAATTTTCAACGAAATAGATGGATCTTTTATTGCTTCGTTTAATTTAATATTTTGTTTAATATTATTTATTTTCAAATAAATCAATATAGTAATATAATCATTTAAAATTCCAGACGATGTTTAAGTGTGTAAAAAATATAACATAAAAAGAGGATTAGGCAAACAAATAATTAAAATACAGAAATCTTTTACAACTTGAGTTTCCAATAAGTTAAATCTTTTGAGTAGAAAGTTTTATAATCTGATTATCTAGAAGCACTCTTACACCTAAAATTTTCACTCAGGATTCCATGAAAAGAAAAGTTTTAGAAGCAGTTTATCAATATTAAGAGACTTCAGAGCACAAAACGATTTATAAACAGGGGAAATAAGGTAATTTTTCACGAGAATAGGGGAGTGGAATTTTTAAAAATATAATTTAATATAGGTATTCTATTTTTTCCAAGATAAAAAATTGAATTTTTTAGAAAGCAATTGTTTTTTTAAACTAAAAAAATGAACTTTCAATACAGAAATTAATCTCTAATCAAATAGTGGAATTGAAAACCAAATAGCTGAAGTTTTAAACAAAAGAAAAAAATGTTTAGCGAAACAGTTAAATTGTTAAACAAACAGTTGCATTAAAAAAGATGAATTTTCAACTAAGAAAATTTATTTCCATCAAAAAGACGAATTTTTGACAAAATAAATCAATTTTCAACCAAATGATTTAAATTCAAACTAAAAACATCAATTTTGAAGCAAACTAAATCAGTCTTTAAAAATATAGTTCAATTTTCAACCCAAAGAATACATGTTTTAAACAGAAAAGCTTCAATTTCTGCCTAAAAGATGATCATCTCGAATTTTAAAATATATTTGGAACTAACTCTAATTACTCTTAAAATTTTAAAACCTTCTTTGAAATAAATAAAAAAATTTGCCTTAAAATCTTCCCGATTTTCTTCCAATTAAAAAAATTAAATTTTTTTTACCTGATAAAAAATCATTCAAAAATTTTCCAGGCATTTAAAGGAAAGTTGTTTATTTTCTTGGAACCTTTTAAAATTCTTAAAAAGCTTCTTTTTCAAAAACTGTAAAATCCTACATTTATTTTTTTAATCTTCTTAAGATTTAAATTATTTTTGATACTTGAATTTAACGAAAAAAGAATTTGCAAAAAAATAGTTAAATTATTAATTAAAAACCATTAAGTTTTAATCTGTTTCACTCTAAAAAAAACGGCAAAAATTTCTAACGGAAAAGATGAATTTGCAACCAAAAAGATGAATTTTTAACTAAGAAGATTCATTTTTTTTCTAAAAAATATAAATTTGTCTAAAAAGGTGAATTTTCAACTAAATACTTGATCTATCGACTAAAAAAGATGTATTATGAATAAATAATTCAAATTTTCAGTTTAAAGAAATTAATTTTCACCCTTAAAGTTTAATATTTTTTTCGAAAAAATATAAATTTTGCAAAAAATATTAATTATTCATCTGAATGCTTGATCTATCTACTAAAGAAGATTCATTTTCAATACATGATTTAAATTTTCAGTTAAAAAAATTAGTTTTCAAGCTAAAAGGTTAATTCTCAAAAAAAATATAATAGTGAAATGGTTTAACCAAATAAGATTGATTTTCTGCCATACTGTTTTATTTTGAACCAGGAAAGGTGAAATCTCTAATAAAACAGATGGATTTTCAACCAAGAAAATGAATTTTGTTCCAAAAAGAACAATATTCAACAAAATAAATGAATTTTTAAATTTAACAGTTTAATTTTCAGGAGAAAAATGAATAATAGAAATTATAGAAAAATTAAAGAATTTTAAAGAAATGATTCTTTAACCATCAATATTAATTTTCAACATAGTAGTTCATCTTTTCACTAAGTTGTGGAATTTTGAACCAAAAAATATGAATTGTTAACGAAAAATTGAATAGTAAATATTTCAAACAAAAGTGATTTTAATTTTTAAGAGAATATTTGTAATTTTAAACAAAAAAAAAGACAATTATACTAAAAAAATGAAATTCCTAAGATTCTAAATAAAAATATTGTATTTACAAAATAGATTTGAATTTTAAACCAAATAGTTACATTTTCAATCAAAAATATAAACTTTAGACTAAATGGGTTAAATTTAAACTAAAAAATATCAATTTTCAAACGAAAACACAATATTTAATTTCTTAGTTGAATTACATAAGTTTTAAACAAAATTGTTAAATTTTCAACCTAAGTGATGAATTTTGAACCAAAAAGTTCAATTCTTAACGAAAAATGTAATAATTGATATTTAAACCAAAAAGATTTTGATTTTGTATTAAGAAAATATTTAAATTCAACAACAAAGATAAATTTTTTTTAAATAAATGAAGTTTTAACTAAATGCTTGAATAGTTGAAATAAAAATTGAACTAAATTTTTTTTAATAAAAATAGATTTTCGCATTGACTTCATATTTCTCTGGTGAGGAATAGTATATTCCGCTATACTTCGCTCTCCACAGTGGGCGACAGATCTAACGCGATACACTAAATCTGAATCTCGATTTAGCCACCCGCGGTTTAGTAATTTCTAGAAATGCTGGGCGAAGCAGTTTCACAGCGCGCAGGGCGAAATACGGTTGCCACTATTGTCTGAAAAAAACCAGTGGCGTCGCGGAAGGGCGCAGTGCGCAAGCACTCACATGAGTAGACTGCGCAATATTATGTATTCCAATTGAAAAAAACTGGTTATCGAGTTTTGAATAAATTTTCTCCTGAATTCAATTGAACTCACCTTCTATGTCGATCAACATAATATCGTCGCGAATGACGTCTAACGTGAAGTCTTCGCCTATCACAATGTACCAAAACGAGGGAATTTTCTTTGGAGTCTCGTCTTGAGTCTCTCCTCTCCTTGTCCCGAATTAGGGAATCCTTTTGAGACTCTCTCCTATTATCTGCAGGGATCTCGTTTTTGTAGATTATCGACCTTAAGATCGTCCAGAGAAAAAATGACACAGTGAACATGTCCACTTTACCACTTTTTTTTTACGACTTCTCGACCCGAGTTTTACCAGGTTCGAGAGGTCAGAAATTTTTGACACTATTGACCTCGTTTTCAAAATTTCTTTCACTTTCACTCGCACAGATTTTTTATCATCTTCTCCAGATTTCACGTTTCATCACAATTAAAAGGTTTTAGTTTATAATTGGTGTGATTCAATTTGAGTAATTTCTTCATCATTAAATAAATATCAATAGTTTTATTTGGGAGACTTACAGAGGATGATAAATTACAAATGGTCGCTATTTTTAGCAACCAGTTCACCTAGATATTAGATATGATATGTTTAATTAATTTCAAATTTATTTTAATAAATGGATTGATTTATATAAGTAGTAACGAATTATTTTTCAATAAATGATAATATTTGAAAAATAGATTTTTTTACAGAAAAATATTTTTATTTAAATTATTTAAAGTTGGTATAAGAATAACAAAGAATCCTTTATTCGAGACGAATTGATTGACCTGATTGTATTTTGGTATTTTTATTTTTGGAAGGCAACTCCGACAGAGCGCACATTATTATTTTATGTTTAAATAGTTTCATTATTTATTTCAGGTAATTACCTAAAATTCTGAATGCATGATTCATAATCAAGAAAAATATTCATAAAATGAGCACCATATAATTATAAATAAACTAAATAGCAAAAAAATTAATTTTCAAATTTTCCTGCACTTATTTCTGATTTTTCCCTGATTTGAAGTTAAATTTTTTTTAACAAACAAATATTTTTATTACTACATATGAATTTTGAACTAAAAAAGACGAATTTTCCACAAAGGAGTTAAGTTTATAAATTTAAAAATTAATTTTTTGGCAAAAAATTGACTTTTAATCACTTAAAATTAATTTTTTATCAACTAGTTGAATTTTCAAGAAAATATTCACATTGTTAAGATAAAGAAAGAAACGATTAGAAAACAGTTTAATTTGAAAAATCTATTTTCAGCTAAAAAAATGAAATTTCAAACAAGAAACGTGAATTTTTATAAATAATTATTTTTCAATCCAAATAGATGAATTTTTTAATTTAAAAAAAAGTTTTTTAGAAAACAGATGAATTTTCAATCTCATAGAACGGAATTTATATTTAAAAAAAAAAAACGAATTTAAAATAGAGAAGTAATATTTTCAACAAAATAATTTAATTTTTAACAAAAATTATGAATCTTAATGAAAAATATTATGGTTGATAATTGAAACATAAAAGATTTTTATTTAAATGAAAACCCGTACATTCAACCGAAAAAAAACGAATTTTCAACAAATTAGTTCAATTTTTTACCAAACAGAATAACTTTTAACGAGATTGTTGAATTTTCAATCGAAAAGCTGAATTTTATTTAAATAATTCAATTTTATACGAAAATAATAGAATGTTAAACCTAAAAAGACGAATTTTCAACAAAATAAATTCACTAATAAGCCTAATAGTTGAATTTTAAACTAAAAACAATCAATTTTTAATTAAAAAAAAATGGTATGGGTAGATTGAAATAAGTAAATAAAATTAATTTTTCATACAGGAGTTCAATTTTTAACCAATTAGTTGAATTTTGATTCAACGAGATTAATTTTTTACTTTAATACATTTTCAACTGAAAGCTTTTTTAATTTAGACATTTTTAATTTTTCCTAAAGACATTTTTTTAAAGTCTAAAAAAATTAATCTTTTTGGTTTAAAATGTATCATTTTTCTTTTAAATTCATTTATTTAGTTAAAATTTTGATATTCTATTTAAACTTGTGTTTTAAATTAAAAAATCATTTTTTAAGTGAAAATTTAAATATTTTATTTCTTAAAAATCCATCGTTTTCAAAAGATTCAGTTGAAAATTAATGCATATTGTTAAAAATTCTGCTTTCTGGTAGAAAATTGATCTTCCAGGTTGAAAAATGTTTTTTGGCTTAAAAATGTATTTGCTTGGTAACAAATTAAACTATTTTATTGAAAAGGTAACCTATTTTGCTTGAGGAGTCAACTATTTTTCTAAAGACTTTTTTTTTGCAATTGAAAATTAATTTTTTCAATTGAAAATTAAACTATTTTGTTAAAAATTCAGAAAATTTAACTATTTTGTTGAAAATTCTATTTTTTAGATGAAGTTCTACAATATCTTAAATTTTAACTACTCGATTTTTCGGTATCTTATTTAGTTAACAGTTAATGTGTTTTGTTAAAAGATGATCTTTTTTACTAAAAAATTAATCTTTTTGGTAAAAAAGTATAATTTTTGGAAAATTGAAAAAAAATAGAAAAACTATTTTTTGCGTCGTCTGATTGTTGACACAACTATCTTGAATGAATTTACTATTAATAATAAATAAGATTTTCCTAATCTACATACATCGTTTATCAATGAATGACGCGAGATTCTTTAATCTTAAAAAAGCACCTTAATCTCTTTGTGAAATATTAAAACTCAAATTTTTAATAACGCCATGATAATCCCCCTTTTCCTATCATAATCCTGTCTTTCTACCGAGAGTATTAACGAGACTTAAAAGCTCTTTTGTTCATGCGTTGAAAAATGACAATGGGCTTTCTTATGATATTGGTATAGATACGATCAAAGAAACTCACAGAGAATTTTTAAATTATTGTCGCAGAAATTGCTGTAAATTATACTAGTGATGCCACTGTCGTAAAAAATCATGAAAAATATAGCTTTTAGGTAATCATCTTTTTAGTTGCATGTAACCTCGGATACCTTGAATTAATAATAATAATAATAAAATTAAAAATTAAAAAAGGTGTGATAGTGGGGCCACAGAACAGAAGTGACACATTGATGAATTAATTTTGAAATTTTTCGTGAGGAATCTTCATGAGTTTTGAGGAGATTGCACAGTAAGAGAGTGAGTGGCAGTAGTGGGGATATCGAAGAGCATTAGATTTCTATCCAGTTACCCAAATTTTTAATAAAATAGTTAAGTTTTCAAGCTCAAAAGTTAATTTTTTAATGAAAATAGTTGAATTTTAAAAGAGGAAAGATGTAGTAGAATTTTTAAATAAGAAAGATATATTTTTACCCGGAAATGAAATTGTTTAATTTTTATTTGAAAGGCTAATTAACAGAAAACGAATTTTCAACTAATTAGGTTCAACTAAAATAGACAAGTTCTTAACAAACTAGTTAAGTTCTCAAGTTACAAAGTTGAATTTAAAAAAAGTTGACTTTTAAATCAGAAATGTGGAATTAAAAAAAAAACGAATTTTCAATCGGAAAAGATGAATTTTCAACGCAGTAGTTGAATTCTCAACTGGAAAATAGATAACTTTTCACCCAAAAATGAAAACGTTGATCTGACGGTTTTAAGAACTAATTAAAAAAACAACTAATTTTTAAACCAACAATATTAATTTAAAAGAAAAAGTTATTTTTCAAACAAAAAAGAGGAAATTTGGAACCAAGAAGTGAAAAAGCTTATCGAATTTTCAACTCGAAAATATAAGTTTTCAACAGAAAAGTTAATTTTTAACCAGATATGAACTTTCAACTAAAAAAAAATACATTTTTGACAAAGTGGTTAACTTGTACTAAAGTAGTAAAATTTTTATTCAAAAAGATACATTTTTAACAAAAAAGATGAATTTTTTACGATAAATGATGAAAAAAATGAATTTTTAATCTGAAAAACTATTTTTCTGTCCAAATAGACAAATTTTTAATAGAAACGGCAATCTACAACAAGATAATTATATTTTGAAAAAATAGTTACATTTTTTACCAAACAGATGAACTTTTAACAAAAAAATAAATTTTTAATAAAAAATGAACAAGTTATATTTTCACTTAAAATGTTAAATATTTAATAAAAAATATGAATGTACTATCCTAAAAGATGAATTTTTAATCTAAAAGGACGAAGTTTGTATCAAAATTAGTTGCATTTTCAACCAAAATATTTAATATTTTCGACGAAAGTTAAAGTTTCAACAAGAAGTATGGATTTTTAATAAAAAATTATGAATTTTCTGTCTAAATAGTAAAATTTTAAATAAAAATGATCAAACTTTCCACCAAAAAAGATAACTTTTCAACAGATACTCAAATTTTCAGCTGAATAATTAAATTTAACAAAATTAATTTTTCACCATAGAGATGAATTTTTAACCAGCAAATTAATTTTTGATAAAAAATAAACAAGTTACATTTTTGGTTAAAATACTGAAGTTTTAACAAAAAAAGGAAACATTTTTTTAACGAAATAGTAAAATTTTCAACAAAAATATGATTCTTTTTTCAATAATTAAATATTTAACTAAATAATTTCTAACAAAACGGTTCCATGTTTAGCAAAGTACTTAAATTTTAAATTGAAAAAAATAAATTTTTAGCAATGTAGTTCGATTTTTAACCAAAAATTTGAGTTTTCTAATAAAAAATACGAATGTTAAACAAATAAGATTTTGATCAAAAGTATAGAGAAGTTAATTTTTTTTTTAAATAATAAATTAAAAAAAACAACATTTTTCAACAAAATGTTTAAATCGCTGAAAAGGCGATAAAAAACTCAACGAGAATTTTTAAATAATTGTTGCAGGAATTGTTGCAATTTATTTTATTTATTTATTTACTTTCGTGAAAAATCGTGTAAAATAGAGCTTGTCAATAATATTTTTTCAGTGAATGTTTCCTTGGATACCCCCTGGATACATTGGTTGTCATAATATTTGTCAACTGTACGAAAAGGGCAGTGATATACTGATAAAAATGTCTTTTTCAAGATTAGATATAATGAAAAAATACAAGCAATATTTTGTTGTTGTCGAGATTTTTTTTACTAATGGTGGCTGCAATACGTCATTTTCAAAATTTCCTGATTTTTTTCTGATTTTTTGCTGTAAATTTTTCGCTCTCCCTGATATTTCAAGACCAGAGTTTCAATCCTGTAATATTTTTATTATATAATATTTTATATTAAAAACTAAAAATTAATTCATTTGTTTTATCCAAAAAATATGACTTTCACAGGATTAATTTTGAATACCGAAAACAATTGCATTTTCAACCAAACAATTGAATTTTTTAAAAGACAGTTAAAATTTCGAATAATAACCTTTGAAACAAAATACTTCAATTTTTAACAAAACAATGAAATTTTCAGAAAAATAGTTCATTTTTTAACCTAATAATGGAATTTCCGATTTACATAGATATTTCTTATAAGAAAAAGATTAGAAAGTTAAATTATCCAAAAAATATGAATTCTCAATAAAAAATATAATAGCTGATATATTTAATCAAAAATAGAAAATTTCAATTTTTCGTATACTTTTTTTTTTACAAAATAATCAATTTTTCAATCAAAAAGATAAATTTTGAATTGGGTTTTCACAAAAATTTCTGTGACCCAATGTTTAACCAAAAATAAACGTTTAGCAAAGTAGTTTAGATTTTAATTAAAAAAAGTTAAATTTTCAACCAAAAAGCCACATTTTTTATAAAGCATTTGAATTTTCAATCCGAAAATCATAATTTTTGACGACATAGATCAAGTTTGAACAAAATGCTTTAATTTCGAAACAAAAATATGAATTTTCTACCTGAAAATATAAGTTTTTAGCGGAAAATTTAATTTTCAGCCGAACAGTTTCATTTCTAATAAAAAAGGGACAATTTTCATAAATAAGATTAGTTTATCAACATGAAAGATAAATTTTCAACTAAAGGGCATAAAATTTCAATTACCAATGAAATAAGTACATTTGAAGTTGAAAAATAATTGTAAACAAAAAAAAATTTTCAACAGTTTATTTAAATTTCCAAACAAACAGAGGATCCTTCAATAAAAAAATACATTTTTAATAAATTGGTTCGAATTTTACACCAGTAGGTTAATATCAATTAAACAAATTGGTAACAAAAAATGGAAAACTAACATTTTCAGTATAAGAAATTAAATTTCGCTCAAGAAAATCAGTCTATAAAAAATGAATTGAGTAAAAAAATTTTCATTTTTAACAAAAAAGAGGAAATTTGAATCAAAGAAATTAGTTTTCCACCAAAAAAGATATATTTTCAACTAAAAAATATAAAGTTTAACAAAGAATATGATAAATAAATTTACAGTCAAATAAATTTATCTTAAACAAATAAAAAAACACATTTTTAAACAATGAGATTGAATATGAACTACTTTGTTGAAAATTATTTTTTTTTTAGTTGCAGAAAAGGTTGCAGACAACCAGTTGAAAATTTATATCTAGTTTATAATTTAATATATATATATATATATATATTTACTGAGAACTAAAGTTTTGTTTTTCTGGTAGAAAATCTCTATTTTTCCTTTAAAAATTATACTATTTGTTCAAAAATATATGTATTTTGTTAAAAATTCATCTTTCCTGGTAGGAAATTAATCTTCCTTTTTGGAA
Organism: Belonocnema kinseyi; assembly: GCF_010883055.1. NCBI lineage: Eukaryota > Metazoa > Arthropoda > Insecta > Hymenoptera > Cynipidae > Belonocnema > Belonocnema kinseyi. The sequence continues at coordinate 10,249,659 of NC_046663.1, read as the reverse complement.
ATTCATATTTTCACAGAAAATTGAACTAATTCCAGTCTGATAAATAACTGTTACCTACAACAGATTATTTTTTAAACAAAAAAGACGACTCTGTTTAAAGTTGAGCTTTTAACGCCAAAAGATGAATTTTCAACAATAAGTTTTCAATAATTCAATAATCTAAAGAAATTATAATTTAAGGGATTTGAATTTTATTTATATAATATATAAATAATAATGTTATAACAAAATAGTTTAATTTTAAACCCAAAAAGAAGAATTTTTCTCAAAAAAGTTAATTTTTCCACTAAAAAGGATGACCTAAACCAAATTGTTGAATATTCGACCAGAAAATTAACTTAAAATATAATCGTTAGATGACATCAACAGCAAAAAAAGGAGGAAAATAAATTGCTAACAAGAATCAACCAAAAAGATTATTTTCATCTAAACAGTTGAATTTTCACACAAAAATTATGATTTTTAAATTTAATTTTTTAATTTTTTATTAATGTTCAAAGACGAACATTTGAGTCTTCTAAGTATTTTAAAATAGGATCTTTTATAAATGGAATAAAACAATTTTAATATAAAATTGATAAATTTTAAATTGATGAATCTTAACATTTATTTAAAGTGCCTACAATAGAAATTCCCTAACTTTTGAAAGATTTTTGTAAGAGTTAGTCAATAAATTTAATAAAATTTTGTAAATAATTTTTAATCAATAATTATTAAATTAATGCTAATAGAGTAAATAAATAAAAGCAAATTAACTTAATATAATAAAATACAAATACGTATTATAATATAAGATTAATTTGATTAATGATTAATTAATTAATAATTTTTTCCTATCGATTGAGGGAATGGTTTTCCTCTTTCGGTAGTAAATGGAATTAGTCCCACGGTCAATAATCACGCAATCGCTACGTTACGTGCAGAATACTTGCTCTTCTTTCCTGATTTCCTATGGGGATTGAGTTTTGTTGTTTCCAGAAAACTCCATTCTTCTTTCAAGCTATAATACTGACACTTTGGTTCTATTTATTGCTAATCGAGGAAATTTTCTAATCTCAGAAAAACTGAAGATTTCAGAAAGGGGACTCACTTTTTTTTATTAAGAAGACAAAATTAATTATGGAGAAAAAGATTTATTATTACTTTAAACTACACCCGAGAGGATTGAAAAATCGTGAAAAATAAAATTTCCGACTTTTGTACAATTACCGAATTGGAAAATTACCGCATGATAAAATTCCCAAATAATAATATTCCCGAAGTGGAAAATTGCATAATTGTAAAATATCCGAACTAGAAAATTCTCTAAATACAAAATTTCCGAGAATAAACAATTTGAAAAATGCAAGAAAAATACAATAATCCAATATTTATATCAAAGAAACATTTTTTGATGTTTAAAGTTTTTTTAAATTATTGTTTTAATTTAAAATAACAATAATTATTAAAAAAATTTGGAATAAAAAATTTTCCTTGAACAAATTTTTAATTCTTCAAATTCTGGAATATTATAATTAGGGAATTTTCTAGTTTTATTCGGGAATATTCCTATTCGGTAATATTATAAAGTCTCCGGGAATTTTATTATACAGGAATTTTATTATGAAGGAATTTTATTATTTGGAAATATTATTATTCGTGAATTTTGCAATCCGTTAATTTTGAAGTTTCGGGAATCTTATTTTTCGAAATTTATTAATCGTTTCATAATATTACCGAATTTGAGAATTCCTGAAGAATAAAATTCTCCACGGCAAATTGCTGTTATAAAATATCCAAACTATAAAATTTCCAAATTTAAACAATTAAAAAATTCTTTATTCCTCAATATTATTTATGCATTAAAAATAAAATTATCAAATATTCTTATTCAAAAAGAAATTTTTAATGCCTAAAGGGTTTTTCAATTATTTAAGATGACTGAAAAATCCCAAAAAATCGGTTTAGAATTAATTTTTAACTCGAAAATATATCTATTCCATTCTTTGTTAAAAATTGATATCGGAAACTTAAAATTAATCTTTTCAAATATAAAATTCATATATTTTCTTTGAAATTCATCTTCTTGCAAAGCAAAATCTGTTTTGGTTAAAATATTTACCACATTGCCTTTTTTTTGAGAATAGATTTTTTTTATTAAAAAATAAAATTCTTGATTTAGATATGAACTATTTTGTATGTTATTTTTTTTGCATGAAGATTCATCATTTTCTCGGTGGGAGACTCATCTTTTTATTTAAAGATTCAACTATTATCATTAAAAATTTAACTATTTCGTTAAAGATTAGCCCTTTTTAGATGAAAATTCAACTACAAGATTGAAATTTAACGTTCTTTATTAAAAAACCATTTTTTTAAATTCACCTCTTAAGTTGAAAATTAAGTTTTGTTGTTGAAAATTCTTTTCTGGCTTTGATTAAAAAACAATTTATTATCGGAAAATTTTTATCATTCCATTTTTTGTTGCAAAATCCTTTCCAAGTTGAAAATTTGAATTTCTAATTAAAAAATATAAATCTCTCTTCCAATTTAATATAAAATTTAAAGTAAAAAGTTTTCGCAATTCAGAAAACTATTTTTTTGTATTTGTTTATTACTCGTCAATCACCAAAATGAACTCCATTCTATCTTAATACAAATTTTCAAATTAAAAAAATTTTTCTTGTCTAATTCAGATAAAATTGTAAACCAAAATTTCCGCCCTTGAAACTAAAAAAAGGTTAAATGTAATATATTACCCTTTTCCATAGTAGAAAAAAGGATTGAAATAAAGAAATTTTCATTTTCAATTTAATGAAAATACTTGAAAGAAAAAAACCTCTTCCAATTGCAAAATAAATGAATGATCAAAATTTGCTTCCTTCTAGTTCGAAAAAATGTTGAAAATAGAGAATTTTCTTACTTCATTTCGAAAAAAATTAAGCATAAAAATTTATTTTCTGAAACTTAATAAAACTGTTAAAAAAGAAAAATTAATCATTCCAATTCAGAAGAAAATACGAAAAATTACACCCCTTTCAATTCAATAAAAGCAAAAAGGGCCTCTTCCAATACAAAATAATTAAAACTAAAATTTCTTTGTTTCCAAATTAAAAAAAAAACATTTAAAATAAAAAATCATGCATTTTACAATGCATGAACTATTTAAAATAGTTTAATTTTCAACTAGGGAGATGAATTTTCAACAATACAACAATAATTGCGCAGCCACACAAAAAAAAGTGTGCGGACCTGGTAACAAGACACACGTCTTCCTATGGATTTTGAGGCGCTGAATTTAAATTCGGTATCAAAAATCACCCATCACGTCATGGTTGAGTCATAACCTCAAAAAATGACGAAAAATCATGCACTGAGGCAAATAAATTTCAAAATAATGCCAGTGATGCAAATTTTCACTTGAAAAACATGCAGACAACTGTGAAGGATCAACCCTTGCCTGATATCAACTTATTTAACATAACTTTACCCAACAGAACCTGACCTCACATAACCTGAATTAACAGAAATTTATTGAACTACACGTAAAGCTCTGGAAGCATATTTTCCCAATAGCAAATGTGTGCTACACCGAATGGGTCAACTCGAGCCTAACCTAGAATTAAATCTAACCTAGCCTAACCTAACCTAACCTCACGAAACACAATTAAACTGATTGTGTTGTCCCGTTGTGTTTGAGGTACCGTTTGAATTAGCTTGGGCTTAACCTGCAAAGAGGTCAAACCTATCCTAACCTAAAAAACCTGACCTAACCTAACTTAACTTCACGTAACAGATTTAAACTCATTGTGTTATCCCGTTGTGTTTTCGGTACCGTTTCATTCTGCTTCGGCTTAACCTACATAGAGGTTTAACCTATCCTAACCTAAAAAAAACCTGACCTAACCTAACCTAGCCGAATGAAATTCAACCACACGTGTAGCTATGTAGGCATACGGTTCTCAGTCTTAAATGTGTGCTATATTTAATAGTGTAACTCGATCTTAAGCCACAAATGAATCTAACTTAACAGAACCTAATTTGCGTCAAATTTTTAAACACCTGTAGTACAATGAAATGAATCTTATTGTGTTACAACGGGAACGCTTAAGTTAAGTTGTGTTGCGTTAAGCAAAATTTCTGTTTTTCAAAATTTCAAAATTCTGTTCTGTTAAGTTAGATTCATTTGTGGTTTAAGGTCAAGTTAACCTATTAAATTACGATTACATAGCTACACGTGTGGTTGAATTTCATTCGGCTAGGTTAGGTTAGGTCAGGTTTTGTTAGGTTAGGATACGTTAAACCTCTATGTTGGTTAAGCCGAAGCTGAATGAAACGGTACCACAAACACAACGGGATAACACAATGAGTTTAATTGTGTTACGTGAAGTTAAGTTAGGTTAGGTTAGGTTGGGTCAGGTTTTTTTTAGGTTAGGATAGGTTTGATCTCTTTGCAGTTTAAGCCCAAGCTAATTCAAACGGTATCGCAAACACAATGGGACAACACAATCAGTTTAATTGTGTTTTGTAAGGTTAGGTTAGACTAGGTTAGATTTATTTCTAGGTTAGGCTCGAGTTGACCCAATCGATGTAGCACACATTTGCTACTGGGAAAATATGCTTCCTGAGCTTTACGTGTAGTTCAATAAATTTCTGTTAATTCAGGTTAGGTGAGGTCAGGTTCTGTTGGGTAAAGTTATGTTAAATAAGTTGATATCAGGCAAGGGCTGATCCTTCACAGTTGTCGACACATTTTTGAAGTGAAAATTTGCATCACTGGCATTATTTTGAAATTTATTTGCCTCAGTGGATGATTTTTCGTCATTTTTTGAGGTTATGGCTCAGCCATGACGTGGTGGGTGATTTTTGATACCGAATTTGAATTCAGCGCCCCAAAATCCATAGGAATACGTGTTTCTTGTTACCAGGTCCGCAAACTTTTTTTTTGTGTGGTTGTGTTATTAAAGCAAAAGGTCAAATTTTCAAAAATTACATGAATTTTCTACCGAAAGTTGAATTTCCAACTCAGATAGGATTTTGCAACCAAAAATAGTGTAATAAAAATTTGCCGATTAAAAAATTGTTTTTTTTTTTAACCAAAGCCAGAAACAAAATTTAATTTTAAAGAAAAAAGTTTGTTTAATAAAGTAAATTAAGTTTCAATTAACTATTTTGATTTAAAACTGATCTATTTCATTAGAAATTAATCTTTTTGGTTGGAAATTCAACTACGAGATTGAAATTTAACTTTGTTAAACAACTATTTTTTTAATTCAACTCGTAAGTTGAAAATTATATTTTTTTTTTGAAAATTAGTATCTGGCTTTGGTTGAAAAACAATTCTTTTACTGCACAATTTTTATTATTCCATTTTTGGTTGCAAAGTCCTGTATAAGTTCAAAATTTAACTATTTGTTAGAAAATTCATATGATTGTTGAAAATTTGTCTTTTTGCTCAAATAAATATTTTTTTATGGTTGAAAATTTTCTACCAAAAAGTTTAATTTTTAACTTAGGAAAGATTTGGTAATCAAACATGAAATGATAAAAATTTCCCGATAAAAAAATTGTTTTCTAAGTAAAGCGAGAAACGAATTTTCAACAATAAAATTTAATTCAAAATAATGGTTCTTTAAACTATGTACATTAAGTTTCAATCTTGTAGTTGAACTTTCAACCACAAAAGAATCATTTTTAAGAAAATATTTCAATTTTTAATAAAAACGGTTAAATTTTTAATTAAAAAGATTAATTTTCCACCAAAAGCCACGAATTTTTGTTTGAATAAATTAATTTTTTAACTGTCTATTTTCAAAGCGAAAAAGAAGAATTATCTTTTTAAAAAAGTTGAATTTTCAACCTGAAAATATGAGATTTTACCATAAAAGCTAGTTAAAATTTAAGAAATTTAAATGCGATCAAAATTAAAAATAATATATT
>NC_046663.1:10239593-10243640 GCF_010883055.1 Belonocnema kinseyi | reverse complement strand
TTATAACTATAAGAATTGTTTTTTAATTTAATTAAAGAAATAATTTATTTAATATAATTTTATTTTTAATATAAAATTATTAGAAATATTACCAATTTAAAAAATAAATTTGCATAATAATGAAATAAATATTTATTTAATTTATTTATAATTTTATCTTTTTACTTTATTTTTAATAATTTATTTATTTTTGGGATTTTACTATAAAGATTTATTATACGAAATAAGATTAAATTCAAATTTAAATGAATTCTTAAATTATTTTATATATTTTTGTATTATATTAACAATAATAAAATTCGTGTGCAGAAATTATAATCTAAAAAAAATTAAATAAATTTTCCTCTTTTTTTATTTTTGTGCAGAAGGAAAAGGAATTTTTTTCTTGCCTCTTTTAGGAGAAAAAAATTTCTTCTTTTTAAGATTACAATAGGAATATTTTATGGTGGTTGTCCAAATTTGGTCGTTAAAATCTTGGTTTTATTTTCAGGAATTCTGCACAGTAAAAGCTAATTCTCTACCAAATTTTACATCTTCTTCTTGGATAAAAATATTTGATTTTTTTTTAAATGTATAAACTTGCCCATTTACTTGATTTTTCGAAGTTTAATATGATTTTAATCTTATTTAAATTAAGAAAATTAAAATTTCGAGGAAATCTTCATTATTTAGAATCAATAAAACCAGAAAATCGATGTTTCGTTCGTAAATCTGATTTCTTTGTTCCACCTTATATACATTTTTGAAACCGCTGAGCCCGCATCTAGTTTCAGTTTTTTTTTAAAATTTATTTATTTGTTTATTTATCCTTTCCAGAGAATAAATGTCAACTCTTCTTGTTTTTCAATAATAAAAAATATGATGAAAAAATGGTTTGTTTAAAATAATTTATTGAAACGTCTGGCACAGTGTAAATGCGAAAGTTAGTCCAGCAGATGCAAATGTTTAACAGAATTTTCTGCACAACAATGATGGAAAACTTTTAATTAAAAGCACAAAGATCCTTCAGTACGAGTCAGTAATGTTTCTCATTTAAAATGACGTGGCTATCTTTCATCAGCAAACATAATAGAGGCTTTAAACATCTATGAACTATTCAACAGATTCCTTGTTTCATTATAAACTCGACATGAATAGCGAATACTGTACAGTGAAAAATTTGCTCGGAAATGAAGCGTGGATCAAATTTCACAAATGTCTATACACAATAAAATGACTTTATTATTCAAGTTAAAACTTGATAGACGTTATTTGCAGTTTTAATCCGGATAAAGAAGTATTGTTACTAAATATCTGGAAAATATCGGTTATGAAATTTATAAAAAAAAGAATGAATTTTTAAACTGAAAATGCGAATTTTTGAAAATGAAAATAAATTTTGAAGCAAGAAAGATTTCAGTTGAATTTTTAACACCAAAATACGAATTTAAAACAATAAGTTCATTTTCATTCAAAGCAGTGAACTTTTTGAGCCAAAATGCCGTCATTTTAGGATTTGGACCAGAAAATTGGATTTTTCGACTAAAAAGAATGATTTTTTAGCAAAGTTATTGAATTTTCAACCAAAGATGAACATTATTTTCTTTTCTTTTTTAGGAGAAAAAAGTGTTCTTCTTTATTTTATTTTTTCAAATTTCAAATGGAACATTTGAAATGGGATTTTAAATTTGATTTTAATCTTATTTAAATTTCTTTAATTTCCAATAATACAATTTTTATTCATTGAATAAAATTCTTAATTGTAGAGGTAAAATAAATTACTAGCCATAATATTATATCAGTTTAGAAAAATTAATTTTTAATAAACCTAAATGTTATTTTTATCTTGGCTATTTGATGATAAAATTTATTTATAGATGTTCCTATAAGTTAGTGATAAAAGAGAGCATTTTAATTCCTGATAATTTGTTAAGATTGGGAAATATTCGTAATGATTTATGTTTCATTTTAAAAGATCAATTGGCAGTTTTTAAGATTTCAAAGGGCGTCGAAAAAAATCTGCAAGATTTAAGCCTTTATTTAACTTTGCAGGATTTCGCAGGATTTTGAAAATTTCAGCAAAACTTTTTTGTCTCAAAGGGTATTATTAGAAAGCTTTAAAAGTTTTAAAAAAAGTTTGAAAATAATTAAAATATTAAGAAGTTTTAAAAGAATTAAAAACCATGTATATTTTTAAAAATTTAAGAAAAAAATGTATAAAAAATAATGCAGAATCTTTTTTTATATTCTGGAATTTTTCAAAGTTACACAATTTTATAAAAAAAAAACTGGTGTCAGTTCAAGAGAATTTTAGGCATTTTGAACTGTGTCAAAAATAATCAAAAACTTTTAAATATATTTTTAAAAAATTCTTTTGATGCATCGAAAAATTAAAAATGATTGTTTATTCAGAAAAATTGATTCGAAAGAATCTTTGAAAAATTTTAAAAACTAAAAAAATTGTCAAAATTGTTGAAAATAAAGCTGAAAGATTTTAGGGCAATTTTTTTATTTTGAAATAATTTCAGAATAATCAGATAATTTTAAATCCACTAGATATCAAATATATTGAAAAAATATAATAGTCGAATTTTTCGATTAGCAGAAAACGTTAAAAATTACAGCTTTTTCAAAATTTAAAATAAAAGTTTTTAAAGAGTTTTAGAAATACGTTTTTCAACATTCAAAAAATATATGCAGAAGGTGCAGAATATTGAAAAAGATTTGAAAAAAATGTTTTTAAAATAATTAAAAAAATAATTTATATTCCTGGAAGTGTTGAAAATCTAGAAAGGTTTGATGAGAATAAAAAATTTTCCCGAGAGCCCTAGGAAAATTAAAAATATCTTTATTTTGAAAAATTAATTAAAAAGCGTTCCAAATATTTGATAAAATTTTCAAAATGATCACAAAGAAATACTGAAGATTTTAAGGCAATTTTTTAACTTTGTAGATTGTTGTTTTAATTTTAGGAATAATTTGGGCCAATTTCAAAAATACTCAGGAATTTTTAATTTTTTAACAGATTATAAATCATTTTTATATTTTAATTTAAAAAAATTATATTCTAAGTGGATTTCAAATTTAAATATCTGAATTACATCAACAACTATATAAGTTTTAAGAAATTTCATCTGAAAATTATATTTTAAAATAAAAAATTATCATTTAAAAAAAGGAATCTTGCAAAATTTTTTAATTATGTTGGCCTTTTGCTTGCAAATTATTCGTTATTATTAATTTAAAAACAATTCTTTTTTAAAGAAGCTTTAATATTTTTTGCAGCGGAAATTGGCTCTTTTAAATAAAAGATGGCTAAATCTTAAAGAATATTTACAATTCTGAATAATCTTTTGCTGTGTCATGTTAGATTTTTTGTTAAAAATTTTGTTTTTCTAATTGAACAAATCAGAAGATTTTTCAAATTATCATGCAAAGTGATTTAATTCACAACTTTAAAAAAATTTCAGGTTAAGTTTAGTTTTTTTTGCACCGGAAATTGGTATAATTAGTAAAAAATGATTCAATTTGAAAAAAGAACAAAAACTTTTTTGTACGATTTTAAGTTATGCTCGCGTTTCCAATGAAATTCTGTATAGATTTCAAAGAAGTTTGACCATTTTTGAACAATTTTAGGTTCGGTTTATATTTTTTACCAAAAATCGGCTATTTTAAACAAAAATCATTGCTATGTATAATTTGTAAAGAAAAATGTAAAAGAAGTAAGATAAACTTATTACTTTCCTTAAAAATAAGTTAGAAATTTACAGAAAATTATGTTAAATGATGAAAATGTAAAAGGGATAATTCCGTATATAAAAATGCGGGACGATTGAAAAATCCCGAAAAATAAAATTCTCGACACTGTAAAATACCCGAATTAGAAAATTCCCAAATAATAAAATACACGAATAATAAAATTACTGAAAAAAATATCGAATTTTAACAATTAGAATTTTTTATAAATTTATTTTATTGATTACAAATACAACAATAAGATATTAGTTTCAAAAAATATTTTAAATTAATATGCATATGTATATATATATATATATATATATATATATA
>NC_046663.1:10180418-10239493 GCF_010883055.1 Belonocnema kinseyi | reverse complement strand
ATTTTATTATTCGGGAATTTCCCGAATCAGTATTTTTATTTTTCAGCAATTTTATTATTCGTGAATTTGATTATTCGATAATTTTCTAATTCGGGAATTTTATAGTGTCGAGAATTTTATTTTTCGGGATTTTTCAGTCGTCCCGAAAATTCAATACATGCATTGTTTAGGCGATTGGGAGTGTAAGAAAAAAACAAATAAAGAATAAAAATTTAAAAAAAAATTCAAATATTTTAAAATATTCAGAATTCTGAATTTTATTTTGAATTTAACATTTTTCAAAATTTCTAAACCTGCAATATATATTTTTTAGAATTATTAAATTTTCTTTGCAGGAATATTGGTCAAATATGTCCTAATAATATGATTATAAAATAATTATAAATTTAAATAATAATTATTTTTATAAAGTAATTAATAATTTATCAAATAAATTATTTATTTTATACTTTAATTTAAAAATTCCGTGTGCAAAAAACAAATAATAGAATACGTTTTCTTTAAGGGGTTGCCCCTATAATAAAAGGTAATAATAAAAACTTAGATTTAAGAATCATGTCCATTGCTCAATTCATCCCTAATTCAGCAGATTTCGACGTTTTCTTTCAGAAAAAAATTCCTTAAGTGAAAAATATTGCCTTTCAAGATGGAGTTTACTATTTCAGTATAAAGAGCGGATAGGTTTTGCATGATTCAACTAGAAACTTTTTTCTTGAAACTTCTCATGGTTGTAAAAATTTATGTGTATTTAATTATTTATTATAACTACTTCCGCATTCATGAGAGTTATTTGCATAAAAGATTTTTTTTTTCATAAAAGAATAAATTATTTTTAAGATAGAAATTTTTTCCTTTTAGTAATTGCGCGATCAACTGAAGGACATTTTGAGGTCTAGGACTCACTTCAGAGATAAAAAATAGTGTCAAAAGTGTAACCAATTAAAAAAATAGTGTAAAAGTAAATACATTTTTTTAAGTATTAAACTTATGTGTAGTCTTAATTTAAATGTGTATAGTCTGAAATCAAAGACTGTACAATGGACAGCAACTATTACGTTTTTTGTTGAGAAATAATTTTGTTTTGGTTAAAAATTTATTTTATTTAAAATACGTCTTCTATGTACAAAATCAATTTTTTTGGTTAAAAATGAAACTTTTTCTTTAAAAAAGACGTATAGTTGAAGATTCAATTATTGCTATGAATATCGATTTTTGTTGGTTTAATCAAACAGTTTTTTATTTCAAATTAAAATATTAAAAAAAAAAAAAACGATAATTTTTTGTATATTCACTTTTTCATGCTTAAAATTCAACCTTCGTCTGTTATGATTGAAAATTAATCTTCTTGTTTTAAATTCAACTATGATGTCAAAAATTTATATCTTTTTTTGTTGTTGAGATTTCATCTTTCCTGATGGAAAATTAATTATCTGTGTTGAAAATTCAACTAATAGGTCGAAAATTCCAATTTTTTGTAGAAAGTTCATAATTTTCAATAAAAAAAGGTTTAGTTATTTTTTTGAAGAAGGAAAAATATTTTGCTGTCTTTAAGGTCAATATAGTCGATGAATTTTTCAATGCAGTTTGCAAATATCGTCTTACTTTACCGATATTTATAACGGTTTCTGAGATTTTCTGAAAAATTTTGAAACGGCAGAAAATTCACTTAAACTATTACTTTTTTATTAATTTTATAGTTTTAAAGCATGAGCCGATCAATCACATTGTCATTGGTTATTGTATTTCACAAAAGTTTTAAAAATAAGACGATCAATCATATTGTTATTTGTTTATCAATTTCATACATTTTTAAAACATAAGGCGATCAATCGCATGTTCAATTTTCCTGAATTTCATGCAGTTGTTAAACATAAGACGATCACTCTCATTGTTATTTATTGGTGAATGTTATGCTGTTCTGAAACATAAGAGGATCAATCACACTGTTACTTGTTTCTGAATTTTATCCAGTTCTAAAACACAAGACGATCATTCACATTGTTATTTGTTCCGGAATTTCATGCAGTTTTTAAACATACGACAATCAATTACATTTCATCCGTTTTTCAATTTCACACTGTTGCGAAACTTAAGACGACCAATTACATGATTGATTATTTATTTATCAAACAGTGAAATTTGAGTGATCCCCTTATGTTCTAGAATTTTATTAAAATCATAAACAAGTGAGATTGTGATTGATCGTCTTGCGTTTTAGAACTGCACGAAGTTCAGAAACAAATGACAACGCGATTGGTCAATTTATGTTTTAGAACTGTATGGACATCATAAACAAGTTTCAATGTGCTTGCTCGACGTATGTTTTAGAACTTCCCGATTAAAAAAAAATGCCAATGTGAGTGATCGTAAAATTTTTTATAGCTCCATGAAATTTATGAACGACTAAAAATGCAATCGATCGTCTTATGTTTAAAAATTATACCAAATTCGGAAACGAATTAAATGTTTTAGAATGTTTAGAATGTTTTAGAACAGTATGAAATTTATGAAAAAGTAACAATGTAATTGATCGTTCTGCGCTTTATAAATGGACGAAGTTTTATAATTATTTTAATTTATATTCATATTTATTTATGATGATTTATTTATAATTATGTTTTAGAATTTCATAATTAGAAAAAAATCTCCATGTGAATGATCGTCTTATGTTTTATATCTGCTTAAATAAAAAAAACAGGTAATAATGTTACTGGTTGCCGTACTTTTTACAACTGTGTGAAATTTACAATAAAACGAAATGTGAGTAATCATCTTATGTTTTAGAACTGTATGAAATTCATGAAAAGTAACAATGTAATTGATCATCCTACGTTTTAGAACGGTACCAAATTCCAAAAAATGAGAATATGAGTGATTGTCTAATGCTTTAAAACTGTCGTAAATTCCAAAACAAGTTAAGATGTGAGTGATCGTCTAATATTTTAGATCTTTATGAAATTTATAAACAAGTAAGGATGTGACTGTTCGTCTAACGTCTCACAAATGTATGAAATTCATAAAAAAGTAACAATGTGACAGATCATCTTATGTTTCAGTACTATATGGAATTTAGAAACACGTCTCAATGTGATTGATTTTCTTATGTTCAGAACTGGATAAAATACAAAAAACAAATAACAGTATGAGTGGTCGTCTTATAATTTAGAAATGCAAAACATTTAAAAACCAATAAAAGTGTGCTTTAGAAAAAAATATCAAGGTGAGTGATCGTCTTATGTTTTAAAACTGCATAAGATTTAGAAACAAATGGGAATGCGATTGACCACCTTATGTGTTAGAACTGTAGGAAAATCATAAATAAGTAACAATGTGATTGATCGTCTTATTCTTAAGAACTATATGAAATTCATGAGAGGTTATTCACAAAACACCTGATACGTACAGGGGGGGGGGGGGCTGGCAAAGTATAATTTCTCATGTTAAGACGAAATTAAAAAGCAAATGACGATGTGAGTGATCGTCGAATGTTTTGGAATTGTAGGGAATTCATAAACAAGTAACAATGTGATTGATCATCTCATGTTTCACGACAGTATAGAATTCAGAAACAAATATAATCTTAAATGTGAGTGATCGTCTTTTTTTGGAACTGTATAACATTTATAAGTAAGTACCAATGTCATTGATCATCCTATATTTTAGAACTGTACGAAATTCAAAAACGAATGAACATGTGAGTGATCGTCTAATGTTTTAGAATTGTAGGAAATTCATAAACAAGATACGAATGATCGTCTTATATTTTAGAACTGTATGAAATTCAAAAACAAATAAATGTGATTGATCGTCTCAGATTCCACAATGGAACAACTGATGCCAAGATGCGTCAAAAAAGCATAAAATATTTTTCGCCCTCAAAAAAACGGTTAAACAATTTTTAATAGCAAATTTTTATTGAAAATATCTATTAAACCAGTATTATTTTCTTGATTAAAAAAGTCAAATAGCCCTAGCCTGCATATTTTATATTGAAATCAGTTTCCATTATGCGAAAATCTCTTCTGGCAAAAGTAATTAGGACCTAAGCCAATTGAAATTCTCTATTTTATAACTCAAGTTAAGAATTTTGGTTTATGATCGTTGCGAAGCGAATTAAATATAGAAACGTCGCTCCAGTTCAGCCAAAAGGGCTCTTATATTCAGCGAATCCCAAGATTAAACTGACTCCATCTTCTGTGTTTGACATAGTGTCGAACTTTAATTAGATATATATCTTCACCAATTCGAAAAGGATTACATTTTCCTGAGAGATGTGGAATCAAATGATAAAGTGAAAGCACGTTAATCTATTTAAGTAATTTCACATTAAATTTTCTTTTGTAATTACTCAATTTAAGTGGTTTTTAAGTTTGATATAATTAGGTTTTATGAAACAATTAAAATTACTTTCAATTCCGATAAAAAATATGAAATTTATTTATTTTTAACAAATAAGACTACTTTTCGTACAAAAAAAGATGACTTTTAAAAAAAAATATTTGAGTTCTTAAGAAAATTATTTAATTCTCAGTAAAATAGTTAAATTTTTCAACCAGATTGTCCCATTTTTAATAAAAAATGAATTAAAAAAAATTGATGTTTAATTAAACTGTTAAATTAAAAACCAAAAAGTACATTTCTGAAGAAAAACAGACAAATTTTCAACAAAAAAGTTAAACAACCAAATAGTTGCTTTTGCAATCAAATATTTATATTTTTAATTAAAAAGATTAGACTTGAATCAAAAACTGTTGCATTTTCAAACGATTATTTAAATTTGTAAGACAAAAAAACGAATCTTTCAGAACAGAGTAAAATTTTAAAGCGGAAAAGCGGAACTCCTGTTTAAAAAAAAATAAGAATCCAACGAATAAATTTGGACCACAACGAACTTGATTTTTGACCGAAAATTATTTTTTTTTAAATATTAAGATCATAATAGTTTTTGTTTTGTTTTTGTTGGTTCGTTGTGGTCCAAATTTGGTCGTTGGATTCTTGTTTTTTTTAAACAGAAGTTTGCATCAATTTCATGATTGGACGTTAAATAGGATTTTTAACTTGGATTTGAATCTAATTTAAATTTCTTAAATTTTAAATTTTTAAATGAAAAAGGCGAATTTTATACAAAATACGTGAATTTTCAACCAAGAAGTTAGATTTTGCTATAAAAAATATTTTCTAGCAAATTTGAAATAGTTAATTTTTCAGGTAAAAAATGGATGAAAAAAACTACATACATTAAAAAAAAATTAATTTTCAAACAAAAAGGTTAATATTTTCCACCAGAAAAGACGAATTTTCAACAAAAAACATATATGGATTTTCAAACATATACAGAGTAGAATTTTTCACTAAAAAAGGTACGTTTCCAACAAAGAATGGACAATTTAAATTTTTATTTAATTTCAAAATTTTAAAAGAACTTTTTTTCCTTCTTGGTTAAAAATTTTTTATTTGTTTGTACTATTGAAAAGTTTATAATTTTAGTTAGAAATTCATCACTTTAGTTAAAAATGAAACTATTTCGATGAAAGTTAGTTTTCTTGTTTTTGAAATTTAACTTTTTTTTTTACTGAAAATTTAACTTTTGCACTAAAAATCTAACTTTTTAATTGTTAAAATGTTATCTATTTCCAGTTACAAATTCAACTGTATATATCTTTAGAAAATACATGCATTTTGTTAAGAATATATTTTTTGATTTGGAAATTGATTCCTTTTGTAAAATTTTTATTTTGTCTGGTTGAAATATCGGTTACACTTTTTGTCCATAATTCTTCCTTCTAGAATGAAAAGTCAATTATTTGGTTATAAAATAAAATATTTTTCGGAAATTCATTTATTTGCTTAAAATTCAACTCTTTGGATAAAGATTCAACTATTTTATTAAAACTTAGTTTCTTTGTTGTCCAGATATTTACTGCTACATTTTTTTGGAAATTCAACTTTTCGGATTAAATATTCAACAGTTTTCAACAAATTTCATAATTGCGCCTTAGCAATTTAACTATTTGGATAAAAATGGATCTGTTTTTGGTGGACGCTTTATATTTCTTATTACAAATTCCACCTTTCATTTGAAAATTCATTTGCTCTTAATCATAAGAATTCGATTTTTGGTTTAAAATTATTAATAATTTTCATTTCAGGATGAGGAAGTTTAAAAAAATCGTTTTTGTTTAAATTTAATTATTTTTGTATTTAAAATAAAAATATTATTTGGGTTAAAATATCTACTATTACATTATTCTTTAAAAAGTCACTTTTTCTGGTTGAAAATTCAACTGCTTTGTGAAAAAATAATTTGTTTTTGAAAATTCATTATTTTGTTGAAAAATAATTTATCTTTGGTCTCATTTTAATTTTTTAAACTAAAAATCTAAGTTTTTCATTTTTGGCTGGAAATTAATCGTTTTTCGTTGAAATTTTGCTGAAAGTTTGTATTTAACTAATTTTTCCGAATTTTTGGATTCAACTAAATTAAAAATTTTTTAATAATTTTAAAGTAAATCCAGGAAAACATGGGTTTTGGGTTTTCCCGTAAATTTTAGAAACATTGATTAGAAAATTGATTTTATCGAAATAATATTGTATACAGTGGCTTTTTACGTAAAAAGGAAAGAAATAGAACCCCAGGGTCCTTAATTTTTTTTAATTTGTATTTTACGTTATGCCTTAATTTATGTACGATAAAAATTTATTTTTAAGCTAGTAAATTTCCTACATTCCTAATCCACTAATTTAGATCTCATTTCTTTTCGACAGCATTTGTGGAATTTAAGCATCGAGTTTGACCGCATTCCGTTTATTCCTCACTCATGTTCAATGGGATGGAAAATTGCAATTTATTCAATTTTGTCGGAAAATATTTTAATATTCCAACGAATTTTAAAAGTTTTAAAAAACTCTGGATAATTTAAAATATTTTTAATGATTCAAAATAGTTTAAAGAATTTAAAAAGATTCCAAGGAATTATCAATTTATTTAAAGAATTTGAAGGAATTTCCCAAATTTTTAAAGATCTTAGGATAATTAAAAATATTCCTGCAAATTTGTATGAGTTTGAAAAATGTTAAGGGACTTAAAAATAATTTTGAGGATTAGAAATAATTGATTGTACTTTTAAAAATTCCATGTAATTTTAAAGAGCCTTACAAATTTTAAGAATTGTATTGTATTTGAAATATTTTAGGATCTGTTAATAGATTCCAAAGAATTCTCAATTGATTTTTAATAATCTAAAAGAATTTCAGAGAATTTTATAGATCTTAGCGTAAGGAAAAATATATCAAGAAATTTTCAATTCATTTAAATAATTTAAAAGGATTTCAAAGAATTTGGAAGAGTTCAGGGTAATTTTAGAAATTCCAGAAAATTTTAAAGAGGATTGAAAAATTTTAAAGGATTTAAAAATAATTTAAATATTTTTAAATATGTTGCTGTTATTACTTTTAAATATTACACGTTAATTTAAAGAGCCTTAAAAACTTTTAAAAAACTTTAACGAATTAAAAATATTTTATTTAAAAAAAATGAATTTTCAATTCGTTTCAATAATTTGAAGGGATTTAAAAAAATGCAATGATTTTAGGATATTAAAATATTCTAAAGTACTTTCAATGATTTATATGAGTTCAACGGATTTTAAAAGTTTTAAGGCATTTTGAAGCATTTTTAATATTTTTGTGTACTTTTGAAATATTCAAGTTTAAAATTTTGAAGATTTTGGTGTATTTAAAAAAAATGTTAACGATTTTTTAAGAGGTTTGAAACATTTCAAAGAATTACAAGAGATTGTAAACAAGTTTAAATATTTTAGTTCTTTTAAAACTAAAAATATTTTTAAAGAGCTATAGAAAATTGAAAAAGATTTTAAACGATTTTAATTATTTTAGAGTATTTTAAAATACATAGAAATTGTACATTGATTTAAATAATTCGAAGAGATTGCAAATAAAATTTAAGATTTTAGGGCCTTTTGAAAATTTTAACAAATTTTACAAGCTAAAAAAATTCACAAAAATTTCCAATTGATTTCAATAATCAAAGAATTTCAAATAATTTCAAATATTTTAGTAAATTAAAAAATATTTGAAGGATCTTTCAATTGATTTAAATAGTTTGAAGGGATTGAAAATAATTTTAAAGATTTCAAGGTATTTTTAAAAATTCCAACAAATCTTCAAGAGCATAAAATATTTAAAATGACTTAACGGCAATATAAACGATTTAAAATATTTGAGGGTATTTCAAAAGATTCCAACGAATTTTCAAATCATTTAAATCATTTAAAAAAAAATTTGAAAGATTTTAACAAATTTTTAAGTATACCAAAGAATTTTCAACTTATTTGAATAATCTGAGGGGCTTTTATTTTTTTTTAAGATTTAGGATATTTAAAAAAATGCGAAATAATTTCAATTTACTTGAAGGGATTGCATAGAATTTAAATTTTTTTAGGGGTATCTTTAGAAATTCCAACAAAGTTTTAAGAGGTAAAAAATTGCAAAGGATCTTAAAAGATTTAAAATGATTTGAAACATTTGAGAGTGTTTTGAAAAATTCCAGAGAATTTTGAGCTTCGCAACATTTTAAAAGAATTTTCAGGATTTTGAGTAACTTTAAAGAGCTGTACATACTTTAAGAGAATTTTAATGGATTTTAAATATTTTAGTTTATTTTAGAATGTTCCAAGAAACTTTCAAATAATTTCAATGATTTCAAAGGTATTGCAAAGAATTTGAATCATTTCATTATAATTTTTAAAATTCCAACGAAGTTTTAAGAGCGTTGAAACAATTCGAAGGATTTGAAAAGATTATAAAAGATTTGAAATATTTTAGGACACTTTGAAAAATTCCAAGGAATTTTTAAGAGCTTTACAATATTTCAAAAAATTTTAAAGGATTACAGAAATTGTCAAGAGATATGAAACATTTTATTGCATTATTCAAATTTGAAGCAATTTAAAGAATATTACATAATTTCGAAATATTTCAAAGGATTAAAAACATTTCAGTTTATTTTAAAAGGTTCGAAATTTTATTAAATAAATTCCAATAATTTTTAGGTATTCAGAAGAATTAAAAATATTTAAGGATAATTTAAAAGTTTTCTAGAAATTTTAATGAATTCAAAAAAGCTTTAAGGAATTCGTGGAATTTAAGCATTAAAATTGACCTGATTCCATTTATTTCTCGTTCACATTCACCGGGATGAAAATTTGTAATTTATTTATATTTTTTATTTCTAAAATCTCTATAAAGAACACAAAAATTTCTCATTTAAGTCACAGCTATATTTTTATCTATCTCAACCCCATGCAGAAAAAATATGGGGTCATTTTAAAGTAGTTTTATGGCCCATAAATCGTTTTCAAAATTGCAGGCAATAAATATACACCCTTACAAATTTAATTTCTTCCAGACAAAGTTTGCCATGTGAAGCTCGATAAGAAATGTGAATCCCGTGTGCTTTAAATCTTTTCGGACTTTTTCCAATTTTAATACAGCCATATTAAAAAAAATATTCTACACGTATTATACTTATCGAAAACTTTTTTTATATTCAAAATACAACAATAATATGAGAAAAACTTTTTTAATATTACAGATACGATAATTCTGTAAGTCATGTTTTTGTTCACGTTCTTGAGATGCATCGATTGCTCTATTGGAATCTATTGGAATTTTTTATATATTTTAATAATTTCAAGGGTTTCTAAAATGTTTTCAAGATCTAAAGATATTTTTAAGGATTCCAAGAAATTTTCAAAAGTTTCAAAGAATTTTTGAAAGATTTGCAATAGTTATAATTATTTTTGGGTATTTTCAAAGTTTTTTTGAAAGTTGTGGAGTTTTACAAAATTCCATAGGATTTCAAAAGATTCTCGACGATTCAAGATATTCTGAGATATTTAAAAAAATTCCTAGGAATTTTTAAGAGCTTAAAAAATCGGAATAAATTTTGAAATATTTGAAATATTTTAGGGTATTTTAAAGATTTCTAGAAAATTTTGAGTGGTTTAAAAATTTCCAAGCGTTTCGAAATATTTTAAAGGATTTGAGATATTTTAGTTTTTTTTTATTATCAAGGCATTTTGAGGAGTTTTGAAAAACTTCAAAGGATTTTAAAAATTGTTGAAGGATTACAATTTTGGAATATTTTTTAAGATTCCAAGCAAATTTCACTTGATTTAAATCGTTTTAATGTTTCTGCGAGAATAATAAATAAAAATTATCAATTTAAACTAACAATTTTTTTATTACATTTATAAAAGGTTCTATATAAAAAATGTCAAAAGATATGACTTTTGTTTTCATAAATTTGAAAAATAATTTTCCATTTATTTAAATAATTTTTTAGGGACTGCAAGATTTTTAAATTAGTTTAGAGTGTTTTTAAAAATTCCAACAAAGTCTTCAGAGATTGAATTTTTTTAAAAGATTTCAAAAGATTTCAAATGATTTTTACGATATTTTTCAAAATTCCAAGAAATTTTCAAAACTATGAAAGGATTTTAAGATATTTAAACATTTAATGGCCTTCTAAAATATTCTGGTAAATTTTTTATTGATTGAAATATTTTTAAAGCATTTCATAAAATTTTTAAAGATTGAAAATATTTTAGTGTACTTTAAAAAGTCTTAAGGAATTTTTAAGAGCTTTAAAATTTCCTTAAAGATTCAGAAAAATTTCAAAGGATTTATCAATACTTTAGTGTATTTTTAAAGGTTTCAATAAATTTTAAATCGTTTCTGGGAGGATAATTAATAAAAAAAATTATAGCTTTGAATCAAAAAAATGTTTTATTTATAAAAGGTTCTCTATTAAAAATTTCAGAAGATTATACTTTTTTTTAATTCAAAAAATAAATTATCCATTTATTTGAATAATTTTGAGGAGCTGCAACATTTAAAAAATATATAAGGGTATTTTAAAAAATTTCTAACGAAGTTTTAAGAGCATTAGTTACATTTCCAAAGATATCAAAAGATTGTAGGAGACTTGAGTTATTTAAGGGTATTTTCAAAAATTCCAAGGAATTTTTGAGGGCTTCACAAATTTTAAAAATATTTTTAAGCATTTGTAAATATTCAAATATTTAATAGCTTTTTTTTTAATCTTGAGCAATAATTAATTGATTTCAATAATTATAATAAATCTGAACGAATGTGAATGATTTTAACATATTTAAAAATATTTCAAAGGATTTTCAAATTATTATTTAATTCCTAAAGAATTAAAAATTGTTTAAAGCTTTAGAACATTTTAGTTTATTTTTACAAATTTCAACGAATTTTAAAATGATTTACAAAATTTCAAACCGTTGAGAATGATTCGAAAGGATAATAAATATTTTATTTACTTTCTTATCCTGTTCTTGGTAGGTCCAGGTTTCGCTATTGTGTAGCACAGTGGATGCAGGTACAGAATTACATGTTTCCATTTTAGCTTTATTTGTTTTATTTTTACTTTTAGGAGAATCATAAACAAAAAAATATAAAACAATATTTTAATTCTATTTATAAAAGGTACCTTATTCGGAATGTTAGAAGATGAGACTTTTGTTCTTTAAATTTCAAAAACGAATGTTCCATTCATTAAAATAATTTTGAGGAATATGAAAATCTTGAAAATTATTTTGGGGTATTTTAAAAAATTCCAATTAAGTTTTGAGAAAATTAGAAAGTTTCAAAGGATTTAAAAATACTGGAATAATTAATTGCTCTTCAAAGATTCCAAGAAATTTTTAATTGTTTTTTTAATGATTTCAAAGAATGTAAACAATTTAAAAATATTTTTCAGATGTCATTAAATGTTTAGTTAATTTCAATCATTTGAATGAATTTCAAAGTATCTAAATTATTTTATGATTTTATTTTAATATAAAGAGACTTTTAGAAATGGTTTAAATAATTTCAAAGGATTTCAAAAATTGTTTAAAGTTCTGAACTATTTTAATGTATTTGTAAAAATTTCAAGGAATTTAAACAGGATTCACAAAATTTCAAAAGACTTAAAAAGGTTTAAAAGGATAATAAATAGTTTATTTATTTTCTTATCCCGTTCTTGGTAGGTCCAGACCTTGTTACTGTATAGCACAGTGGGTGCAGGTTCAGAATTACATATTGCCATTTTGGCTTTATTTGTTATATTTTTACTTCTGGGAGGTTAATAAATAAAAAAAAATTACAATTTTTAACCAACATTTTTTCATCTAATTTATAACAAAGTTCTATAATAAATATATTAAAAAATAAGATTTTTGTTCTTTAAATTTTGAAAATGGATTTTTTATTTTTTAAATAAGTTTCTGAAGGATTGCACAGAATTACTAAATTATTCCAAGGTATTTTACAAAATTCCAACGAAGTAGGTACAAAGAGATTCAAAAAATTTAAAGGCATTTTAAAAGATTCCAAACGATTTTAATTGATCAAAATAGTTTTAAAAGATTTCAAAACATTTTCAATGATAATAAATGTTATAGTGTATTTTTTAAAATATCAAGGAATTTTTAACAGTTATAAAAAGTTTTAAAACGTTAAGAAAGATTCCATATATATATATAAACATTCTAGGGTATTCTTAAAGATTCCAAAACAATTTTAATAGATTTTAATAATGTTAAAGTTTATTTATTATATTTTTACTCCTGGGGAATAATAAATGAAAAATTATTAATTTAAACAAACAATTCTTGTATTGTATTTATAAAAGGTTCTGTATTAAAAATGTTAGAAGATGAAGCTTCTGTTGTTTAAATTTAAAGAATAAAGTTTATCGGCCACCCTATATAATAAACACAGCTCGATGAACGAACTCTTTGGCATTTCTTCCTCGAACACGCGAATATCACGTACGATCTTCGAACCATTTTCATGCGAATCTGTTATCTTGACGATATTAAAATTTTGTTGACAACAAACATAATATCTCAAATTTATTGTACAAATTTTCTTCAAGAAAAAAAGGTTATTTTAAATATAATTGTAAGGTTTGTTTCCCCCCTACCCGCGTGAATCACAGCTGACTCTAAATAGATTCTTGCAAACTATATTTATACAACTATAGTGACCTCTCGTTCAAAATTAAATGATTGTAACCTTCAGACCCTATCGTTTAATTTACATTCCGGCTTGACAGAGGGCATTAAATGCCCTCTGTCAAGCCTGTCAAAATATTTTATTCTTCAACAGGTTATTATTTCAAATGAAGGTAAAATAATAATCTAGGGATTGTAAACTTACGTCACAATATTTTTAAAGTGATTCTTTGAAATTACAATACGAGTATATTAAAGCGTGTGGGTGTGCCGCTGCAAATTGCGGGGAGACGAGATATTTCTGTATCCAAAATGTGATTTAAAATTACATTCGAGGCATCGTAAAGTTACAGCACAATATTTGTAAAGTGATTTTTTAAAATTACAATACGAGTATCTTGAAGCGTGTGCCGTTGCACATTGCAGCAAACGAGATATTGCTGCATTGAAAATGTAATGTAAAATTACAATCAAGGCATTGTAGAGTTACATCACTATATTTGTAAAGTGATTCTTGAAAATTACGATACGAGTATCTTAAAGCGTGTGCGGGTAACCCTGCTCATTGCCGTGAAACGAAATATTTCTTTATTCAAAATGTAATGTAAAATTGAATTAGAAAGTTGCAAAGGTTGTGTTGTAAAGTTACAGAACAATATTTGTAAAGGGATTCTATAAAATTACAATGCAAGTACCTTAAGGCGTGTGTGTGTGTGTCGCTTCACATTGTGGCAAATGAGATATTTCTGTATTTAAAATGAAATTTAAAATTACTATTGAGAATTGTAAACTTACTTCACAATATTTGTAAAGTGATTCTATGGAATTACGATACGAGTTTCTTAAAGCGTGTGCGTGTGCCACTGCGCATTGCTGCAAAATGAGATGTTGCTATATTTACAATGTAATTTTAAATCACAATCGAGGTATTGAAAAGTGAAATCACAATATTTTAAAAGTGATTCTTTGCAGTTACAATACGATCATCTTAACGCGTGTGCGTGTGACGTTACACATTGCAGCGAAACGAGATATTGATGTATTCAAAATGTAACGTAAAATTAAAATCGAGCCATTGTAAACTTACATCATAATATTTAAAAAGTCATTTTTAAAAATTACAATACAAGTATCTTCAAGCGTGTGCGTGTGCCGCTGCACATTGCGGCGAAACGAGACATTGCTGTTTAAAAAAAACTTCACAAGTCGGAGTTATTAGCCGATTTTCAATTTTCTTTTTTCAAATGAAAGCTGATTAAATTTCAAAGGGGGCTGTCTAGTCCAATTTTGAGAAAAAAATCCACTGATTTGTTATTTATAGTGAAGTACGACGAAAAACCATAATTTTTACTAATTTTACTACCGACTTGGCTCTATTCATGGATACTTTTTTCAAAAACACCTAGAATAAACACATGTACTCTGCGCAATAGAAGGTTTATACTGTAGTCTAAACTTCTTTATTTTGCAATTATTATAAACTAATTAATAAATAAAATTAACATTTTCGCATTTCTGAACATAGAAATTTGTTAGTTACTACAAAATCATTTTCTTTGATCTCTAAAATAGTAAGTTGACACAAGATATTGCCATTCAACAATCATTGATATTGTTGTAAAAAAATATATGAAAAAAATTTATTTATTTCGTATTTTCAATAATCGAAACTTTTACATTGATATTGAACAACAATTATTATTCTTATGAACCATTCTTAACTAATTGTTTACTTATATTGCATTTTTAACAAAAAATAGTTTAATTTCTGAAGATTAATTTTCTACAAAAGCAAGGAAATTGTAACAGAATATTTTAATTTTGATAAAAGTTGTTGTATTTTCACCAAAAAAAAAGAATCTTCAAAAAGGAGATTGATTTTATATCAAACAAACGAACTTACAAAAAGATTATTGAATTTTCAACCAAATAGTTGAATTTTCAACTAAAAAAGATCAATTTAACCAGAAACAGTTAGAAAAAATTATTTGAACTAAAAAAAAGAAAATTTAACTGAAAAGATAAATTTTCAACAAAAAATCAATTTGTAGCAAAATAATTGACTTTTCATCCAAGAAAGATTTTCAAGTAAAGAATGAAAAAAATACAACTTTGGATGTTAAACAAAAACAGACAATTTTTCAAGAAAATAGTTCAATTTTCAAACAAATAAATAAAATTTCAACAAAAAAGACACATGTTAAATCATGAATAGATTAGCTGAATTTTTACTTACAAAAATTAATTTCCAGGAAAAAAAGAATCTTTAATCAAATGGTTTCATTTGTGACCAAAAAGATGAATTATAAACGAAAAAAAATATTTTGTGACTTATTCAATAAGAAAATAAAAAGGTCTGATTAAAATTGTTGAATTTTGAATTGAAGAAAAGAATATTACTTTCCTACAAAATAAATAAATTAAAAAAAAAAAATTTTTTATATAACTAGTTAAAATTTCAATTAAAAAAAATAGATTATTAGCCAGGAATGGAATAGTTGAATATTTAGTTACAAAAACTAGTTTCAGAAAAATAGTTGAATTAAACGACTGAATTGGACGTTATGGACCCAGGAAATTAGTATAAAATAATGCATTTATACAACCGAACTATAAAATCCCCGAATTTAAAGAATTAAGAATATGTTTGTGAATATTATTCATTTATTAAAAATAAAATAATAAAATACTTTTATGAAAAATTATTTGCAATTTTTGAAGTTTCAAAGATTATTGCTTTAATCTAAAATAACAATAATTAAAAAAAAAGTTCATCCAGAAATATATATTTTTAGATTGTTGTTATTTCAAATTCAAATAATAATTTTAGAAACTTTAAGCATTAAAAATATTTTTTCCTCAAAAACATCTTAAATATTGTAGTTTACATAAATAAATAATGTTTATAAAAAAATGTTGATTGTTTAAAATCGGAAATTTCATTATTCGGGAATAATTCAGTTTGATAATTAGACTTGTTTATAAGAATCAAAGAAATAAAGCAACTTAATCTACAAGAAAAATCAACAAGTTATTGAACTTTTTTTTAATCGGCCACGACAGACAAACTTGTAATTTAATAAGATATTAATTAAATAATTCTTTAAGAACCGCATTCATAAATATTCGAATTTTTAAACATAAATTACTAAAATAAAAAATATATAAAAATAGAAATTTAAATTGTCAATCGAGATTAAAATTTAATATGACTTCTAAAAGCTCAGAAGGTCGAGTACAGTACCTTTTAGGCTTTCAGAAATTTCTCCGAGCACATTAAACTCTTCAGAACACTACAGAAGATTTTCACAGAATTTTTTTTGCATGAATTTTTTTTTACACTTTAACAAAAAAGCAATCGCCACTGACGAATTGCAGACTGCGATTGAGCCGATTCTGAGCGAAATTAATTTTCTGCCAGTGTTTACTTCCACCACTCACACGATCATTTACCCGACTATTGAATAATTCATTTTGGTTTGCATATTCATATCCGACTTCATTTATCCAGTGACTAAGTCTGATATTTACGTTTCCTTGTATGAGTTCTCATACTTATCGAAATTTATGCCACGACAATAATAAAACAAGTTACATAATTTTGTCTCATGCAATTTTTAAATTAAAATATAAATTTAATATTAATGCAAAAATTGAACTAGCCGATTTGCGGTAAAATATGTTAAGAGAAGCTAAACTTGTTTAAAGAATTGTTAGTTTCTTTTAAATCCAAAGATTTGTTGTTTAAAGTACCGATTTCCGTTATTAAACTCTAGCAAAAGGAATTTTTTTAGAAATATTGCGAATTTAGTGAGTTCAGTGAATAATTATAATTTGAAAAATCTTACGATATTTAAGTTAAAAATTCAAAGTTTTGAAGAAAAACACTAAATTAATAAAATAATGTTACCTTCTTCGAAATTAAATTTTTTTACTTTAAAATACCGATTTCCGGTATAAAAGACAAAAGAAACAAATTCAAATTTAATGAACCCAAAGAATAATCTTATGATTTTATAAATAAAAAATATCAAGTTTCGGCGAAAAACAATAATATAAGAAAATTTGTACCTTCTTTGAAATTTAAATTTTTGTTTGTTTTAAGTACAGATTTCCGGTACAAAAAGCGAACCCAACCACAAATAGTGCAAAAATTGGGAATTTAATAAGTATAAAGAATAATGATAATCTGAAAAATCTCCTCATTTTTAAAATTAAAATGGTCATTTTATTTTTGTTTAATATAACCGAATTCAGGAAAAAATGTTAATATAATCTCAAGTTGTTATAAAATTATAAGTTTTCGTTAAAATATAAATTTAAAAAAATAAAAATACACATTTTTAATGTGAAACATTAGTAACAATAGTAACGTAACATTGTTAAACAATTATAAATCTTCTTTAAAATATTTTAATTTTATTAATAAAAATTTTAATTTCTGACGAGAAACATTAAAATAGTCTAATTGTTAAAATATTCTAAATATGCTTCGAAATACTATAATTCTGGTCTGAAATTGCTAATTTTCATTATAAAATGGCAGAGTCACCAAAACTGCAAAAAAGTATACATTTTCCTTGCTATCTAATTATTTTATTAATAAAAATTTCCATTTTCGATGAAAAACACTAAAATAATCGAAAATTGTTAAAAGATTCTAAATCTGGTTCAAATGAGAATAATTTTTGCTTGAAAATGCAAATTTTCAATGCAAAATTTCATACATAACCTGGAATTGTTCGAAATAAAAAATTTCTTTAAAACCTAATTATTTCATTAATCAAATTTCCAATTTTCTAGGAACAGCACTAAAATAACTCATAGTTGATCGAAGATTTTAAATCTGTTTTGAATTAGAATAATTTTTTCTTGAAAATGCCAAATTAACCGAAAATTGTTCAACAATTATAAATTTTCTTTAAAATGTAATTATTTTATTAGTACAAATTTTAATTTTTTACTTAAAGTACTAAAATAATAAAAAATTGTTTAAAAATTAGAAATTTGTTTCGCAATATAATCACTAATGTCTGGAATTAACAAATTTCAATGCAAAATGCCAACCTAACCTAAAATGGTAAAAAAATGATGAAGTTTGTTGGAAGTCTAATTATTTTTGTATAATAATGTTGATTTCCAAAGAAAAACACGAAAAAAATTCGTATTTGTTTTAATTTGTAAATTTTATTATTAAAAAATAATTCGATTTAAGTATAATAATTTGAAAAAATACCAATTCCAGGTGAAATTAAAAATATTGAAATTGATATTAAAATTAATTAAAAATACCAATAATTTTAAACGAAAAACACTAAAATATTACTTCTTCTTTAAAATTGAATGTTTTTTTCTTAATTTTTAATTTTTAACAAAAAATACTAACATAGTACATATTACAAAATTGTTCAATAATTTTCGAACCATAACATTTTTCTTTTGAAATACCAATTTTAAGCGCAATACGTTAACATCACTTATAATTGCTTAAACTTGTAAATCTTTTAAAATTTTGTTTCTAAATAATTATAATATTATTTTTACACGAAAACTACTAACATAATTCAAAATTGTTAAAAGATTCTAAATCTTGTTAAATTAAAAATGATTTTTGTTTCACAATACCAACTCTTTGTGCATAGCGGTAACATAACCTAAAATTTTTAAAACTTGCCATTCTTCCAAGCCTTTTTTAAAATTAAAAATAACACTTATTAAGGAAAATACTAAAATAATCAAAAATTGTCAAAATAATCTAAATCTTCTTGTAATTATAATGATTTTTTTTAAACATAGCAATTATTGGTGTACAACGATAATAACTTAACCTAAAATTGTTGGAAATGTATAAACTTCTGAATTCTATGAATTTGTTTTAAATAGCGCTAAACGCTAATAGAGGCGATAATTTTTTTTTAATTAAACTAGAAAATAAATTTGTTAAACTAATTAAAATCTATTAATATTTAACATTAATGAAATATTTAATTGATTTAAATTTCTTGCAATGTAATAAATGGCTGCTTATAAAAAAATCGCTTTAAAATGGGACTTACACTTTCAATTTAGAAAAATTGTTGTTACATTTCCAGAAAGAGCAGTTATTGGTATTTGTTCGAGCTGGAAAAAATATTATCATTAAAAAAATCATAAGAATTAAAATTAATTTTAATGTTGATTATAGTAATTTTTAATTTGTACTGATCTAATATCTCGAATTAATCAACTGTTACATACTATATATTATTGAAAATACTAAAAATACTATTATTATTGAAAATAAATTATATTTTTGATAGATTAAAATTTCTTTCAATACAATACCTTTCACCTTGTATTATTTCGTTCTTAAGTTTGATTGGAAAAAAAATAAATATTTTTTCTGTGAGTATCTTTGTGTTTCTTTTCCAGAAAAGTGAACCTGTTTTTTGGTCTCCTCCGAAAAATCATCTAAGTCAACAATTATTAAAAAGGCAAACAATAATAATAACAAAACCACGAGAACCACATTTTAAAAATTTGTAATCTTTGAAATCTTATCACTTTTTATTAAAAATACTCATTTTCGATGCTTAACGCGAACATAACTTAAAATTGTTGAAAATTGGGAATTTTTATGATTCTAATTTGAAAATTTTAATTTTCATTGAAAAAAAGAACACAACCTGAGTAGTTAAGAAATTTTATGTCTTTTTCGATATTTCATGATTTTGTACTAAAAGGGTTTTTTTATATTAATTCTAAGAGAAAAATACTAACAGAATAAGGGGAAACCTCCCTATAGTGGATAATCGTAAATTAAGAGCAGAAATAAAATAAAAATAAATTATTTTAATTTTCAAACACGCATATTGTCTTATCTATTAATAAAATAAAATTTCTTATTTTGCATACAATTATATTTTTAATTAATGATTTGAACTGCAGGTTTATTGCAATTTATTGGATAATGTCAAAGATTTAATTTCAATTCGCATAAGGTTTTCTAAAATTTTTTATTATTAAAAGCTATCATTTATAGACTTGATTATCAAAATTTAATCTTGAAGATATGAAACAACTTGCATTGATAAGAAGCTAATCAGGTTTTCAATAACAATGATGACACGATTAGATGTAATTTTGTTGGGACACTAGTCATTGTCATTGTTAATAATTTTACAAAACAGAATCTAGTTTTTCTTTAGCTTTTAAAAATAGCCAATGGGAATATATTGATTAACTATTGAAAAAAAGAATGAGGCAGCAAGTAAAAGTAGAGAGAATATTACCATATCATTAGGAAATTAAAAAAAATAAATTGTATTCCTTTGACATATTGATCAACCAGAAGCATTAAGAGACACCTTAGTTGATTACAACTCTTCACTCACTTCACCAAACACTATCGTTTTCAAGAAAAACAAACAAGAATTGTTTACACAAACTTTTGAGGT
Source organism: Belonocnema kinseyi (assembly GCF_010883055.1). Classification (NCBI taxonomy): domain Eukaryota; kingdom Metazoa; phylum Arthropoda; class Insecta; order Hymenoptera; family Cynipidae; genus Belonocnema; species Belonocnema kinseyi. Next base: position 10,219,008 of record NC_046663.1, on the reverse strand, counting down.
GAATTCACCTATCGTGGTACGACAAAAAACACCTCCGGCAATTTCCACTCATAGTCTTGTACCATTCGTATCGCATTCTAGAGAATATCTTTCGGGCGAAGAAAAGAAATCAATTCTTCTGCCGAACCTCGCGCGACACTGATATGCCCGGAAAGTAAATCACTTGTACTTTCAACGCGTCGGAAGAATACGTTATTTTTAAAGGCGAGAAGCTCGGGAACGGCGAGAGTAGATGACTGATAATGTGCGCGCGCTCATTACGAGTGTGAAACTTCCTCGATTGACTAATATGATTGGTCGAATCCTTACGTGCCGCTAGAGTCTACATTCGCCTTAACACAAACAAACACGCTGCCCATGCCGCGTTGACTTCGCGCCACCCTCGTGCAAACAGGTTGGAAGGCATTTTAGTCGAGGCATGCGCGAGCGAGGCTTGATTTTGCCAACGCGATGCCCCAATCGATACGCGCTTGCGGACCAACCGGAAACAAAATCATTTAGCACTCAGTCAGCATTCTATTGGGTCGAAAGAAGAACATTATGGAAATCGAAACTGGAACTATGTGGCGAAGCAGTCCATTAGGGAAACTTGAAAAAGTAAGAGTCAGAAAAGCCGGAAAAATTAGCTTTCACCATGTTTTTTTATTTTCATAGTTTTTACATACTTGTGTATGCATTTTTTTTGGAAATTGGGTCAAAAATAATGACGAGATAGATTTCGCCGATATGGGATGTAGTAAACTACAAACGGTTTTTTGTTTTCGAAAATACTGTAAATGGGGTCAAATATAATTGACAGGTAGATTTTCCTGAATTGGGGTACATTTACTTTCATAGTTTTGATATCTTCGTGTATAGAATATCTTGTTTTTGAATTTAGCCGATATGGAATATGGTAAACTACAAACAAGTGTTTTTTTTGTTGGAAAATACTGGAAATGGGTTTAAATAGAATTTATCAGTAGATTTTGCTGAATTGGGGTATGCTCAATTTCATAGTACACTGGGGTGTATTTACTTATAATTGGAGGCTATAATTAGGGGGGACGGGGGTATAACGAGCAAATATTTACTTTCATAGTTTTGATATATTCGTAAATATAAAATTTGTTTTTGGAAATTAGTTAAAATATTATTTAAAGATCAATGTCGTCGATATGGAATATGGTAAACTACAAACAAGTGTTTTTTTTGTTGGAAAATACTGGAAATGGGTTTAAATAGAATTTATCAGTAGATTTTGCTGAATTGGGGTATGCTCAATTTCATAGTACACTGGGGTGTATTTACTTATAATTGGAGGCTAAAATTAGGGGGGGGGGGGCGGGGGTATAACGAGCAAATATTTACTTTCATAGTTTTGATATATTCGTAAATATAAAATTTGTTTTTGGAAATTAGTTAAAATATTATTTAAAGATCAGTGTCGTCGATATGGAATATGGTAATCTACAAACAAGTGATTTTTTGTTGGAAAATACTGGAAATGGGTTTAAATAGAATTTATCAGTAGATTTTGCTGAATTGGGGTATGCTCAATTTCATAGTACACTGGGGTGTATTTACTTATAATTGGAGGCTATAATTAGGGGGGAGGGGGGGTATAACGAGCAAATATTTACTTTCATAGTTTTGATATATTCGTGTATAGAATATTTTGTTTTTGAAAATTAGTTAAAATATTATTTAAAGATCAATGTCGTCGATATGGAATATGGTAAACTACAAACAAGTGTTTTTTTGTTGGAAAATACTGGAAATGGGTTTAAATAGAATTTATCAGTAGATTTTGCTGAATTGGGGTATGCTCAATTTCATAGTATACTGGGGTGTATTTACTTATAATTGGAGGCTATAATTAGGGGGGAGGGGGGTATAACGAGCAAATATTTACTTTCATAGTTTTGATATATTCGTAAATATAAAATTTGTTTTTGGAAATTGGGTCGAATATAATTAAGAGGTAGATTTTGCCGTTATGATATATAGTAAACTGCAAACGGGTGTTTCTTGTTGTTGAAAATACTGGAAATTGGCTCCAATATAATTGAGAGATATATTTTTCTAAATTGGGGTATGTTTACTGGGGCATGTAAAGTGGAAATTAGGTCAAATATTATTAAAAGATAGATTTCGCGGATATGGAATATGGTAAACTACAAAAAAGTGTTTTTTTGTGGAAAAATACTGGAAATGGGTTTAAATATAATTTATTAGTAGATTTTGCTGAATTGGGGTATGCTCAATTTCATAGTAAACTGGGATGTATCTACTTATAATTGGAGGATATAATTAGTGAGAGAGGGGTATAAGGAGCAAATATTTACTTCCATAGCTTTGATATCTTCGTAAATATAAAATTTATTTATTTTTTTTGGAAATTAGGTCAAATATAATTAAGAGGTAGATTTTGCCGTTATGGGATATGGTAAACTGCAAACGGGTGTTTTTTGTTGTTGAAAATACAGGAAATGGGCTAAAATATAAAGGTGCAGTTCCGAATAGTTGAACGTAACGATTTCCTTCACACTGCGTGTACTTATGTATTTTGAAGCGCTGATTACGAAAATGATAGTGAAAATTGGCGACTCGGCGATTTTCATGGTGAAATTGCGAAAAAACCATAAAAAATATGGGTTTTTACGTTTATCTCAGCCAATATGCAAAATCTTGCAAAATAGTTCCAATTAAAGTTGTAAATCGTATAAAAATACACATTTTTCGTGTACCACATTTTTTTCTACGAGGGATTTTAAAAAGCATTTTTTTTGGTATTTTTTAATGTTTTAATTCTTTTTTTTACTTTTATGATTTTTAAATATATTTTAATTTATTTTAATTAGAAATTCTGAGTATATTCTATTTATTGTCTTGATTGTATACTCCTTATAAGAGATGCTCTGCAATGTTGCTCTTACGCACACCTCGTGAGAGAAATCGTCGCATCCACCGCCAAGATGACTCGATGTTTTGTGTGTGCACTCCGGAATAGGGATCCACAAATTGTTCGGATTGATTTACAGTTTTGTGGACAAATCCATGATCTTCGAGATTAATGTATCCCTTCCAACAATCGATGTGGATTTCTGTCCCTTCCGCTACATGCTTTTTTATTAATGCAATTAAAGTAGCCTGATCTCTCTTATGATCGGGACAGATTTCCAACTGATAGTTGTAGGAATGTCCTCTGTGGATCATTCCGAGAATCCATGATCCTTCTACTACGTGTTTTCTGCAACGGTAATACTGTGACGATATTTGTGTATTTCATAACAAAGGAAGAATCCGCAAACATGTTCAGACTCCACAAGAGTCACTTTCTTTTTATGCTTTCAGCAAAATCGTTCAGACGAAATTAATTCGATTTGTCGCAACCACCGAAGAGTTGTTTCCCTTTCTTGGGAAATCTTAGATAAACTAAAAATATTATATGTTTCATCCATCTTGACGAGGACTGAAGAGAGGAAAACCTCGAAAATAATATTGCACGCAAGAAACACACGCCCTTAAGTATTATGAGCGCGGATGGTGGAGAAAGACCTGTCGCTAATAGCATTGAAATTTGTAAATTTGTTACATTTCATCAAATATATCTGTGATTTTCTCGGAAACTATTACTCGTAGAAAAAACTGTATCATGTAAGGAATGTGTATTTAGATAAGATCTACAAATTTTATAGAAACGTTTTGCGAAAATTTATGTATTGGCTGAGATAAACGCAAAAAACCCCGGCATCCCAATGACTGGTCACAAAAATAACTTAGTTCAGACACGACCCCCTTTCCAACGTGTCATGAGGGGCGGGAAGGCACCCCTGTGACTGGAACCAGAAAAAACTTAGGAAACGGGTTCAATTACGCGTATAAAACGGGTTGCTGACACTGTGGGACGGTTAACACTCGAAAACGAAAAGAGCATGATTTTTATGTTTTTTTTTTTTTCATAAAAATCGAGATGCCACTATTTTTCTGGAAAACTATTACTCGTACAAAAAAATGTATCTTAAAAAAATGTGTATTTATGTAAGATCTACAACTTTTAATGGAAGCATTTTGCGAGATTTTGCATATTGGCTGTGATAAACCCAAAAACCACATTTTTTTATGGTTTTTTCGCGATTTTACCGTGAAAATCGCCTATTCACCAATTTTCACTATCATTTACGTAATAAGCGCGTTAAAATACATAGGTATACGCAATGTGAAGGAAATCGTCACGTTCACCTATTCGGAACTTTATCCAAATATAATTGAGAGGTAAATTTTGCTGAATTGCGGTATGTTTACTTTTATAAAACACTGAAATATATTTACTTATAATTAAAGAGTATAGTTAAGTGTAGAATGGGAATGTATAATTGAGATGTATGTACTTTTATAGTTTTGATATCTTCGTCTATATACAATTTTTTCAGAGGTTGGGTCAAATATAGATAAGAGATAGATTTCGTCGATATGGGATATGGTAAACAAACGGTTGTTTTTTGTTGAAAATACTGAGAATGGGATCAAAAATAATGAAGAGATAGATTTCGTCGATATGGGATATGGTAAACAAACAAGTGTTTTTTGCTGTTGCAAATACTGGAAATGGGGTCAAATATAATTGACATGTAGATTTTTCTGAATTAGGGTATGTTTACTTTCATAGGGTATGTTTACTTTGTTGAAAATACTGGAAATGGGGTCAAATATAATTGACATGTAGATTTTTCTGAATTAGGGTATGTTTACTTTCATAGGGTATGTTTACTTTGTTGAAAATACTGGAAATGGGGTCTAATATAATAGAGAGGTAGATTGTGCGGAATTGGGGCATATTTATATTTATATCAAATTGCGGTATATTTACTTATAATTGGAGGGCATATTGTGTGTAAAATTGGGGTATATTTACTTTGATCGTTTTGTTATCTTCGCATATATAAACTTTTCTTTTTGGAAATTGGGTCAAATATAATTAAGAGATAGATTTCGTCGACATGGAATATGGTAAACAAAGAAGTGTTTTTTTGTTAAAAATACTGGAAATGGGGTCAAATATAATTAAGATGTAGATTTTGCGGAATTAGGGTATGTTTACTTTCATAGGGTATGTTTACTTTGTTGAAAATACTGGAAATGGAGTCTAATATAATAGTCCAATTATAATACTTATAATTGGAGGGTATATTTGGGTGTATAATTAGGGTAATTTACTTTTATAGTTTTGTTATCTCCGCGAACATAAACTTTTCTTTTTGGAAGTTGCGTCAAATATAATTAAGTGATAGATTTTGCCGATATGAGATATGGTAAACTACAAACAGGTGGTTTTTTTAAAATACTGGAAATAGGGTCAAATATGAGTGACAAGAGGGAAACTTTAGTATAAGGAGATCAAAAAAACTTAATTTAAGTCTCAATAGGCAACATAAACCTTTCTTGTCGGGCCCTGATATTTTTTTCTTAATACTGGAAAAGGGGACAAATACAATCAGGGTAGATTTTGCTGAATTTGGGTGTGGACATGAGTCCGTTTATCATTATTTCCCCTGGAAAGGGAAAGTGAGGAGAGAATAGGTGAGGGGAAAAATAAAAAATGAGGACAAGCAATTACAGGATTCAGTGGAAGTGAAAAGAGAAGGTTAGGGGACGAAGAAGAGTTGTATTGTAGTTAAGTAGGGGAAGTAGGCGGTGATCCACGAGGGGAGAAAATTAGAGAAGTTCGAGGGATTGTGGCGAGGGAAGTAAGGAGAAGCAGGGGAAATTTAGGTAAGGTGAATTACGGTCAATGAGGTTAGGGGTAGCCAGGCTGGTGATGGTAGGGAAGTAAACAAGAAGATGGGAGGGGCTAGAGAGTATAAAAGGTAGGTGGAGTAAGGGTAGGGAAATAAGGAACAGTGAGGAGAGGGAAAGTAGAAGAAGGGGAAGTAGAGCAGGAGAGGAGAATTGATAATTTGAGATAGGAAGATTTAAAGGACGTAACTAAATTCTTAATAGAAGTAGAAATAAATAAAAAGAAGGATATTAGGGGAGGGAAACTTTAGGATGTAGGATTTGAACGTCTTAATTAAAGTCTTAATAAGCTACGGATTTTTTTGTAGGCGAGCGATGCTTACTTTAACTAATTTTTTTGAAACAATAGAAATGGTGTCAAATGTAATTAAGAAGTAAATTTTTCTGAAATAGGGTATGATAAACAGACTTTTTTCAAATACTGGAAATAAGGGATGGATGAAGCCGAATTGATTTACGGTCAACATTAAACAAGTTATTTTTTTAATACTGGAAATGGGATCAAATCTAATTGAGAGGTATATTTGACTGAATTTGGGTATGAACAACAGTTTAAGTGTCGACAGTATTTTTTTTTCTAATCTAGGATTGAATCTGATTGGCACACTGAGGAATTAAAATAAGAAACGAGAACTTATCCGATGACTTGTTATGCTAAACAAACTCAGGACCCGCTTGTCAAGTCAAACTGAACCCATACCCTTCTACGTTAGCATGCTATTAAGTCACGTGCAAATTATACTTTTCTGCATCCACTATGGTAATAGAAAAATCAAATTAAAATAGCTTGAATAGATAAGTATGGTAATGAAAGTTTGTAATTGAAAAATGATCTTATCATAAAAAAACTATAATTTGTAAATGAGAAGAAGAGACATTTTCGCCCTTACAGAAACCTTGGCCCAGGTTCTTCAATTATTAAAATTTTTTTGCAATTCCACTGGTTTTGTGAACGTTTGATCTTTATAATAGGATATTCGTCTTTGTGGATTAAAAATTCATCTTTTTTTGTAGAAAATTTATTTTCCTTGATTGCAAATCAATTTTTTGTTGGAAATTCAACTTTTTTCTGAAAAATTAGCCTCTTAAACTTGAAAATTGAACTACTTGATTAAAAAGAAAACACTTTTTTCTAGATTAATTACACCTGATAAAAAGCTTTTTTGATTGAAAATTTAACTTTCATGTAGAAAATTCGTCGTTATTGCTTAAATTAAACTGTTTTTATTCCAAATGAAATTCTTTGTTATTGAAATATCAACTATTACATATTTAAATTTTTTTAATTTTAAAATGTTTCAAAATAATAATAAAATTGCTTAAAATTTCTGGAAAATATCCACTCATTTTTTTATTTTTAAAATAAATTTTAAAAGAGACAATTGACAAAGATTTTGAAGCATTTTCAATTTCTTTCTAAAAATTTTAAAAAGGAGGTTAACAGCTTTAAAATAACATTTATCAATTAGCAAGCTGACAAAAGTTTATAAAATATTAAGTCACTTTAAGAGACATTTAAAAATTTCAAAAAGATTCGAAACTAATTAAAAATGTGACAAAATTTCAAAAAAGTTAAAAAAAATTCATTTTTGAATATTTTGATATGAAAATTTTGAAGATTCTTAAACATTTTGAAAGTTTTAACCACAACACACAAAATTTCCTAAAATTCGGGGGAAAATGTAAGCTATCTTTTATTTTGAAAACTTAATTTTAAGAGAATGTTTAAAAACTTTTTAAAACATTACAAAAGATTTGAAAAATTGTCATACGAGAATACGGAAAATTTCAAGGCAATTTTTTTAATTTTTCAGAATTTCCATATGTGAGCTATGAGAACATGTCAGAATCTTTCTACAAATGTTGAACATATCTTTCAAAAGTCCTGAATATCTAAAAATAAAAAAAAAAAAAAATTTTTTATAAAAAGTGAAATATTTCTTATTTCCACCACAAAATATTTTAATTTGCAATAAAAAATGGTGAAATTAAACCAAAAAATACTAATTTCCAACAAAAGAGTTGAATTTTTAAATTAAGAAAGGTTTTTTAATCAACAAAAAAAAGTCTCATCCAAATTCATTTTTTACTAAAATAATTGAGTTTCCAATTGGAAATTGTTGATTTCGTAAAAAAAATACAATCGCTACACTTTTAGTAAAAAAAAATTCATTTCCAATAAATTATTAAATTTTTAACTATATAAAATAATTTTTCAACGGGTTAGTTACATTTTTAACTAAACTGATGAAGTTTCAACCGAAAAGATTAAATGTCTATAGAAAAAATCAACAAAAAACAAAACATTCAGATTTTTAGTAAGAAATTTAATTTTCAATACAAAAACTGATTTTTAACTAAAGAAATTTAATCTACCAAAAGGATTTTTCTACAAAAAAAAAGAAGAATTTTCAACGAAATAGTTAAATTTTCAATCGAAAAAAATAATTTTCTGCGTATTAGGTTAAATGATAATCAAGAATAAAAAATTTGCGACAAAAACTTCGGGTAAATAGTTGGTTAAAAATTATTTTTTATCAATAACCATGAATTTTCTACCAAAAAGAATAACGTTCAACCTAAAAAGAATAATATTTGATCAAACACGAAAATATTTTACTAAATAGGTGAATTTTCAAAACACAATATAACTATCAAAAATTAACCGTTTGTATTAAATTTTATCATTAACATAAATACTAAATTTTTTTTACTCTTGAACTTTGAAAATAAAATTCGTATAGAAAAAAAGAAAGAATCTGCAGCATGAGTGATGTACGGTATTTTTATTAGAAATCATCATTTTATGGGAATCTAGGACCGGCTGAAAAGTGTCTCGTGATGCTCATAATACTGTTGGTCGTGCAAATATACTATAGCACGAAATTTGTAAACAATTCGATAAGATATTAACATAAATCTAAAAGAAAAAGGTTGTAAAATGAAACAAGAAAGGGTAATTAACACGCGCATAACGCGCATAATATTTTAGTTCAGTAAAATAACCTTGAAATTAAAATATTCTTAATTCGAATATAATATCGTACATCACTCGCACTCTATATAATTTTGTTTTGATATTATTATTATATTTTTGAAGTTTGAGAATAAGAAAAATATAATATTTATTAAGAAGTTGGGGAATATTAATGTGTTCTTTTTTTTGAAATAATTTTGTTAATGTGTTCTGTAAAAGAATTTTAGAAAAATTATGACTTCTCCTGGATGATGCGTCATATTAGAAGGTAGATAACTATCGTGAATAAATATTTAAGAGAATTTTATGTTTAGCAAAAAAGTCTACCGAGTTCAGTGCATAGAAGAACGTCAAAGTTAAAGTCCACGAAAATAATGATTGGATAGTGTCCAAATTATTTATTCGATTGCTCTAACTCTGACCTGCTCTGACGTTATAATTGATCTGTTGTTAAAAGAATATTTTTCAATCACTTTTAATGCAAATATCATATGTGTTAAATACACAGAAGTAGAAAAAATGAAATTTGTTTAAATAAATTAAATTTTTTAATAATAATAAAAATAATCATGTTTTTTCAGGAATTCGCCAAGTAATAATTTTATCTAAGACTTGTATTCTATATCTTTTTTTAAATAACTGAAAATTAGCCTCAAGGTAAGAAAAAAACCTAGGAATCGTAGAAAATTCAGAGATATGAAAACATTGAAAAACTTCTTGAATTTCTGTCATTTTTCAAATAACTTTTTAGCAAATTTTTTAAGATAAAGTTAATTTGACCGATTTCTGAATTTCTTTTAAATATTATAGGGTATTTAAAAATAACCTAAGGCGTTTTTGATAGGTTTTAGTAATTTTAAGGAATTTTTAAGAATGTTAAAGATTGCAAAGAAAAATTCCCAAAAGTTACCAGGTATTTCAAAAGATTCCTAAGGATTTAAAATATTTTAGGGTAATTTAAACGATTGGAAAATTTTTTTTTAAAATTAAAAATTCTCACCGAATTTCAAAGGATTTGAGTGATTTTCAGAAATTAAAAAAATTCTTAGGTTTCTAAATTTTTTCATCGAATTTCAGAAGATATGAAAGGATTTCTAAGAACCTATAAGGTTTTAGGATATATTAAAGGATTACAAGATTTCCAAAGATAATTTAACAAATCATTAAAATATTTTAATGGATTTAAAATTTTTTATTTACAAGCATTTCCAAAGACTATAACGAATTTAGAAGATTTTAGAATATTTTAACAGATTGTAAGGAAATTGCAGTCGATTTGAGTAATTTGAGATTATTTAAAAAATCCCAAGGAATTTTTCAGACCTTTAGAAAAATTCAAGAAATAAAAAAAATTCTAGAGCTTTTACAAGTTAGAAAGGATTTCAAAAGATTTCAAAGCATTTTGAATATTTTATGGAATTTTAGAAGATTCCGAGAAATTTTAAAAATAATTTTAAATAATTTTATGGGATTTAAGGTTTTTTTCATGTCTTAGGGTATTTTAAAAATTATAAGGAATCTTTAAAAGCTTTAAAATGTTCAAAGGATTTCAAAAGATCTTAAAGGATTTAAAATGTCTCTTGAAATATAATATATTTAAGGATGTTTTTTTTTTTTAATTTCAGGGGAATTTTCCAGCACTTTTTAAAGTTTCAAGGGATTTTTCAAGGGATTGTTTTCTAAGGATTTTAAATTTATATATTATATTAAAATATATATATTAAAAGATTACGAAATTTTAATAAGATTTTCGAAGATAATTTCACTATTAATTAAAATATTTTCATGTCTTTCAAATAATTTATTTACGAGTATTTCCAAAGATTATAACGAATTTGAACGATTTTAGAATATTTGAAAAGATTCCAAAGAAATTACAGTTACTTTAAGTAATTTGAAGGCAATTTGCATAATTTAAAAGATTTTAGAGTATTTAAAAAAATGCGAAGGAATTTTTCAGATCTTTAAAAAAATACAAGGGATTTAAAATATTTCAGAGTATTCGTAATAGACTTAAATAATTTGAATCAATTCCAAATGATTGTAAAAAATCGAGGGTATTTCTTAAATTTTCAAGGAAATTTCTAGAACTTTTAATAATTGCAAAGAATTTCAAAAGATTTCAAAGCATTTTAAAAACTTTATGGAATTTTGGAAGGTTCCAAAAAATCTTTCAAATTATTTTTAATAAGTTATTGGGATTTAATTTTTTTAAATGTTTTAGGGTATTTTAAAAATTGCAAGGAGTTTTTAAGAGCTTTAAAATGTTCAAGGGATTTCAAAGATTTTATAGGATCTAAAATATCTCATGGTACTCTTGATAGATTTAAATAATTGAAAGTGATTCTAAAAGATTTTAAAGATTTTAGGATATATTTAACATTCCCAGAAAGTTTACAGAGCTTTTAAAACTTTGAACGGATTTCAAAAGATTTTAAAGGATTTTTAATATCTTATAAAATATACTATATTTTAGGATGTATTTTTTCTTATTCGAGGGGCATTTTTCAGAACTTTTCGAAGTTTCAAGGCATTTTAAAATATTTTAAAGAATTTTAAATATTTTTGGGAATTTGAGAAGGTTCCAAGGAATTTTCAATTGATTTGAGTAATTTAATGTGTTTTCTCAGGATTTTAAATGTATTACGTTAGGATAAATTCCAAAGAAGTTTGAAAAGCTTTAAATGTATATTTGATAAATTAAAATAATTCTAAGTGATTCCGGAAGGTTTTAAAGATTTTAGGTTATATTAAAAATTCCAAAAGAATTTACATTCGAAATTTTTTTAAGGTTTCAAAAGATGTCAAAGGATTTTAAATATATTAAGATATTTTAGAAGGTTCAAACAATTTTTTTATTTATTTTAGTCCCCCAATGATATTTGAATTATTTAAAAGTTTTAGCGGTATTACAATAATTTTTTAAGAATGTTAATGAGAATGATATTTTTAAATATCAAAAAAAATTTTAATCGATCGAAATAATTTAAAAGGACTTTAAAGAATTTAAAGAATTTTTGGGTATTTTATAAAATTTAAAGGAATTTTAAAAAGTATTACAAAATGTCAACAGATTAAAAAATATTTCAAAAGATTAAAAAAGAATGAGGGAATTTAAAAATATTCAACGGGATATTTAACTGATTTTAATAATTTAAAGGGAATTCAAAGGATTTAAAATACTGCAGTGTATTTCAAAAAAATCTAAGGCGTTTTCAAGACATTTAAAAAATTTCAAGCGATTTACAAGTATTTTAATTTAAGGGTCTTCTTGAAAATTTCAGTTACTTTTTAAGACCTCTAAAGTTTTTTGCAAGAATTTCAAATTAATTTCAAATATTTGCAATATATAAGAGTATTTAAAAATAAGTAAAATAAATTTAATAAAATAATTTAATAAATTTAAGGGTATTTTTGAAAATTCCAGCGAATTCTTCAAATCTTTACAGTTTTTTAAAGGATTTCAAAATAATTTCAACGGTTTTTAATATTTCAGAGTATTTGAAATTTCAAGCTTAAAAAAGTTTAAAAATTAAAATTAACAAGAGGAAAGATTCCAAGGATTTTCAATTAATTAAAAAGAAACTAAGGGATTTTAAAGGATTTTTATTATTTTATGAGTTTAAAAAATGAATATTTTGGCGAAAGATACCGAATTATTGTACAGAATCTATAAGGTTTTAAGATATTTTAGCAGATTTCAAGGGGTTTTATAATATATTTCAGGATTTCAATAATTCTCCGGGATATTAAAAGATCTGAAGAAGTTTAAATAAATTGTTCAGGACTTCTGAAAATATCATCAGATTTATAAAATTTAGTTTATTTTGAAATCTTTTAAATTTAACTTGAATTCTTGCGAATTCAACCATGTTCTTTTAAATTCCTTTGATTTTTTCTGAACTCGTTGTAAACTCACTGAATTTAACAACATTTTTATTAATTTTTTTTATTCATTTCACTTTTTTAAATTTCTTCGAATTCTTATTTTCCTTAAATATTTACTACAAAACTTTCCATAGAAATTTTGGTTCTGCAAAACGTGCTTACTAAGTCTCGTCTCGAGTTCCTAATGCATCTCGGAGTTTGGTGTAGCGTTACTTTTTTAAAAGCAACCCCTGCAGCTATAAAGTATAAAACACAATTGCGTCTGCAGAACAGACGCCTTATTGAATAAATTAATTTTAACTTTCAGTAAAGAGATTTCTGCAAAATTGATAATTTTTAAAGTTATTTTATCAAAAAAATTGATTTGAAAATTTTTCTAATTTGAAAGAGAGTGGCTGTAAAACTTCCCTTTCAAAATTCTCTGACTTTTTTATTATAATTTTCATTTTCCCTAAATAAGAATATTTAAAGAAAAAATCATACACGTAAACAAAAGTGACTAATTAAAAACTTGCTTCGAATATTCTAAAATACACTGAAATATTTTTATTACCTTACAATCTTTTGAAATCTCTTCCAAATTTTTTAAACTCTTGAAAATGCTTTGGAATCTTTTAAAATACCATTAAATTTTTCGACCCCTCAAAATCCTTTTAAATTAGTGAAATTAATTGAAAATTCGTTGCACTTTTTTGAAATACCCTAAAATAACCTAAAATATTTCAAACTCTTTGAAATCCCTTTGAATTATTATAATCAATTAAAAATTCTTTAAAATCTTCTACAACTAAGACTTTTTAATTTCCAATAAGAAATTCCTTAAATATTTTTAGTTCTTTAAAACTTCTTTAAATTATTGAAGGCAATTAAAAATTCCTTAAAATATTATAAAAAAATAATATATTTGAGTATTCCAGAAATTTTTAAAAACGCTTGTAATTAATAAATGCATTGGAATCTTTTGAAATGCCATTAAATATTTCAAACATTTTAAAATTATTGAAGTAAATTAAAAATTCCTTAAAATTTTCTTAAATACCCTGAAATATTTAAAATTCTTTAAAATCGCTTTGAATTCTTGCAATCCTTAAAATTTTTCAAATTATTTGAAACCTTTTTAAATGATTAAAATCAACTAAAAATTCCTTCGATTCCTTTAAAATTCTGTAAAATAATTAAAATCGTAAATATTTTTAAATTCCTTTAAACTTTTAAAGTATTTTAAACTTTTCGAAATCTCTTGAAATTTTTGAAATAAACTGAGATTTTCTGAACCTTCTCAAATATTCTTAAATATTTCAAATATTAAAGAATATTTTGAAATTCCATGCAAATTTTAAGGATTCCAAAAACTTCTGAAAATTTCAGTAATTTTTGAAAATAGTCCAATTACTTTAAAATTTATTAAAATCCGTTGACATTTTTTCAAAAACCTTAAATTTTGGAAAATTCTTGGATATTCATAAAAATCTCAAAAAATCTTTACATATATTCAAATTATTATAATCTATTACAAATTCCTTAGAATCTTTTCAAATATCTTCAAATGATTAAATTTAATTGAAAATTTCCTCAAATATTTCAAGTCGGTTAAATCTTTTTAAATCCCTTGAAATTGTTTAAAGCTCTTAAAAATTCATTAAAATTTTTTTAAATATCCTATGATATTGCGAAGACTTTAAAATTTCCTAAAATTATTAAATTAAATTAAAAATTCTGTCGAATCTTTTCAGATAATTTATAATATTTTATATCCTTTCATATCTCTTCAAATGATTAGAATAAATTAAAAAATTCTTTGTTTTATTTAGAAAGACCCTTAAATATAACAAAGATTTTACAATTTTTTGAAATTCCTTACATTTTTTTAAACATTGTGGACTTTACTTGAAATTCTTGAAAGTACCTTGAAATATTTAAAATCTTAGAATTTTTTTTAATCCGTTGCAACTATTTGAAATCCCTTGAAACTTTTGGTTTTTAAAAGTTTATGAAAATTATTTGAAATATCTGAACTCACTAAATTCCTTTAAATTATCAAAAGTAATTCAAAATTCCTTAAGATATATTTAAAAAATCCTTATATATTTGAAATCTGTGGAAATCTTTGAAATCTTTAAAAATGTTTTGAAATCCCTAGAAATTTTGTAAAGCTCCTGAAAATTTGTTGGAAACCTCAAAAGTACCCTAAGATATTTGAAATCTTTGAAATACCTAAAAATTATTGAAATCTATAAAAAAATTCCTTAGAATCTTTTGCAATACTTTAAATATTTTAAATCCTTTAAAATCTTTTAAACTCTCTTGGAGCTTTTTGAAGTTCTGGAAAATTTGATGGAATTTTCAAAAGTACCCAAGAAATCTCTAAAACTTCCTGTAATCCTTCAAATGATTGCAATACACGAAAAATTTCTTGAAATATTTTAAAATACCGTTTAAAAATAACGAAAAATATTTTAAAATAATGTTACAAAAAATTTCAAAGTAGGTATAGACCTGCCTTCAATAATGGTTAAACAGTAGGTTAGTTTATGAAAAGAAAAGTGAATGAAGTGATTTTTTTAAAAATAACATAACAATTTTATACTAAAGAAACTTTTTAAAAGTGATTTTAGAAAAAAAAAGTTACTAAAAGTGACGTGTTCCCTTGTTGTATTTGACAGTTGCTTAAGGTGCTTTAAATGACTTGTTTCTTAGAATAATAAAAAATACGCCTACAAGGATAAATGGTTTGATGTAAAATATTTTTACCACTTAATCTAAACGTTTATACATGTGCACTACTACAGCCTATTTTTCGAAAAACGGTCTCGTTACTTTTTTTTTGTTAATTGAAAATAAGCTGTATTTTCTGCGCCTGAAAATGAGCAAACATTTTTCGGGGGTGTACCCTTGGTCAAGGAAAAAAAACATTAACCTAACTTTCGAAAAATGACTCAATTCACGCCTTAAGATTTTTATGTGATAAAACCATTAAATCAACTATTTAATCTTAGAAGCCGTATTTTGTTTTATTTTAAGAACCGGCTCGTTTGAAGCACTTTAAAGTGCTTCCTGAAGGAACCTGTAACTTTTGCGATTGAAAATAAATCCCTGAATTTTTCCTCACTTTCATGGCCAACATTTTTATTTTAAATTTCCCTGATTTTTTCTAATCTGGGGCCACTCTGTTTGAAATTAGTTTCTCTTTTACGATTTTTACGTTTTTTTTTTAATAATAGGATATTATCCATCGTGTTTTATTTTTATTATGTAAATGTCTTTGATATGTAATATTACTCTAGAGATCTTGATAGGCTTCGACGCACGTTCAGGTGAAGCGTGTTCACAATGTTATCGGCAAATTAAGTTGTTACGAAACAGCTCATCTATAGATAATAAGTTTCTGTGTTAGGAAAGAAACAATTAGGCCATTCCAGAACTTCCAGCCGATATACTTATACAAGTGACAGGCCAATTACTAGTTGCAAAATTTATTTAATTATTATATATATTCTCCAAATTTTGGGATCTTCTAGTATTGCGCATGCGCCACATCAATCACTGGATTGGTTACCACTGGCGCGCTTATTTAAACTGATTGAATGTGCAATAAAATCGTTTGCGTACAATAGTACTGCTAAAATTAATAATACAAATTTTTTTACTACAATATAGATTTATGAAGTAAAACTAAAATAATTATTTGATTTCTATTCCTTCAAAACAAGTAATCAATTGTAAATTTAAATAAAGGAATACCTTTTCATAATAAATATGAATTTGAAATAATTTTGAATATCTTTATCTATTTTAGAAGTATTATTCGTTGTCAACAATTATAAAAGAAAATAGTAACAAAATTAATCATTTTAAATAAGCGACGCATGCGCAATACGAACAGATTTCAAAATGAGGGAGTTTTCCATTTACAAGAGTGCAACATCTGTTCGGGTTCGAGTTCTGCAAAAATTCAAATTTAATATTTTTAAAATTGCTTTTTTATGTAAATTGCTAATAAAAGTTTATATTTGATTCGTAAAATAAAGTCAAATCGTTATTTATTCTGTTAGAAAGGAAAAAATTTATTATTTTATTAGTGTCAGATTTATTGCATAGTTCTGAATTATCCAAACCATTATTGCTTACTGAAATAATGTTTCAAATGACATATTATCAAAAGTTTTCTATTTTTTATAGCGGAAAATAAAAACACCAATACTTTCAAATTAAAAAACAAACTATTTTAGAGAAAAAACGCCATCTGTTTTCTGGTTGAATTCAACTGTTTTTGATTAAAATTGTATAGGTTGAAGTTTCTTCTCTTTGTTTGGAAATTAAACTATCTTTTTATTACCTGTCTTTTATTGGTTTTTTAATGTTTAGTTGAACAGTTTTTTTATTTAAAAAAATTACATTCTTTGTTGAAAATTCACCCTTTTTGGTTAAATTCCACAGCTTTTAATTAAAAATATTTTTTGTTATAATATCAACATTAAATTTTATATTTTTTTTTGAAGATTCATTTCTTTTGTTTGAAATAAGCTATCATTGTGAAAATAATTGTTTAAAAATAAAAATTGATCAAATGAAAATTTAGCTTCTACATTTTTTGTTAGAAATTCGCCTCTTTTAGTTTAAGAATCCACCATTCAGACGAAAATCAATTTATTTGATTGAAAATTCGTCTCTTTCGGCTAAAAATTAATATTAAAAAAAAATGTAATTACTTTGTTAAAAATATAAATATAAAAAAAAATATTTCTGTCTAAATTTCGACTTTTTCCTAGAAAATTAATGTTATTGTTTAAAAATTCAAATATTTTGTAAAAAACATCTTTTTTGGGTTCAAAATTGTTTTCAAAACTAAGAATTGCAGTATTTCATTTTTGGTTAAATTTTTTTATTCGTGAAATTCATTTCTTTCGGTAAAAATTCAACTATTTTTTGCGCAATTTTTTTTATAATTATTTTTTTAATTTAAAAATTAAGTATGTTATCTAAATCACAATTTTTTTTATTCAACTGTATTAGTATTTCATTTAATATAAGAATCTTTTTAGGTTGGAACTTCGACTATATAATTTTTTCTTAAAAATCTATCTCTATCAGTCAAAGTTATACTACTTTGTTGGAAAGTAATTGTTTTTTGAAGATTATTACTTTAGTTGAAGATTTATCACTGTATTTAAAAATTCAACTATTTTATTAAAAAATTTGCTTTTTTCTTGGTTGAAATTTAATTTTTTGAAAGCAAATTTTACTATCGCATTATTGGTTGAATTTGTTTTCCTTTTTAGTTTAAAATTGGCTTTTTTTGTAGCAAATTGAACTGTTTAGCTCAAAATTAAATTTTTTTATCTACAAATTTGATTATTTCATTTTAGTTTTGTTTTTTCTTTGCTATAGAACGGTTTTGTTGCAAATTCATTTAATTTTAGTAAAAAATTCACTTTTTTAAATTATAACTTGACATACTTCGTTTAAAATTGATGTATTTTGTTGATAATCTGTATTTCTAGTAGAAACTTAATCTTTTTGTTTGAAATCTCATAATTTTGGTTGAAAGTTTGAACTTTTTCGTTTTTGGTTTAAAAATTAATCTTTATTAGTTGATAAATGTACCGTTTGGTAGAAGAATAAAGAATGTTATCAAAACAGGTACTTTGCATTCTTTTAATAGCTAATAATTGTATGTGTGTAAAATTCAGAACTACACAAAAAAAAGTGACCAGTAATTTCAAAATTAAATTTCCTTCCTTCCAATTGAATGATTTCCACGTTTAATGTATTTTACAAATGAAATTTAAACTTTTAGTAATAATTTGTATAAAAATAGCAATTTTTTATTTATTAAATTTAAATTTTCGCTGAGCTCGGATCCGAACAGATTGCGCACTCTGGCGAGTGTAACGGGAATTCCTTAAATATTCTGTTTTTAAATTTCTTAATTTTCCTAAAGGCTCTAAAATCCCTTAAATTCTTTGAATACTCTAAAATCCTTGAATTTGTTGAATATTCTTAATTCCTAAAATAGCTTAAATATTTTGAATATCCTGAATTCGTTGAAGATGTTCAATTTCATAAATTCCTTGAATTCTTTAAATTATTGAAAATCTGTCCCTTTTTTAGATCTCTGAGATATTTTATTTCTCTGAATTTCCTGAATTCAAAATTCTCAAATACTTTAAATTCTATAAATTTCATTAAAAAATGTAAATACCTAGATTCCTTTTATTTATCTGAATTCCTTAAATGAACAAATATTTCCCATATCTCTAAATTTCTTTAAATCGTCTGAATTCTTTGCATTATTTTAAAGTCAATAAAATTCAGGCAATTGCATGTATTCAGAGAATCCGACGAATTTAAGGAATTTAAATGATTGATGGAATTCTGAAAATTTAGGGAGTTCTATGGATTTCAAATCATTTATGGAACTCCATAGATTTTGAATCGTTGCAAGGAATGTAAGAAATTGAGGTGATTCAGAGAAATCAGATGAATTGAAAAATATCAGGGAATTCAAAGGAATTCATAAGATTTAAAGGAAGTTAAAATAATTCTAAAGGATTTTAAGAAATTTGAAAATATTCCAAGCAATCAAAATAATCAAATCGAATTACACAGAATTCAAAGAAGGAAAAAGGATTCAAAGGAATTGAAAATTTTCTGCGTAAAAATAAAACGATGTTTTTCAAACTACTTTTTTTTAAGTGACGGAAAATAATGATACATAATTATAATAAATATGATTATAATAATATAAAAATTATAATAAATATAATAATATGATAATTAATATAATTACACCTTCCACTCTGCGAATGAAAAGCATTTTTAAGACATTATAAGCGATTTATTTTTGTGTAAAAACTTACATGACTCCAAGTTATAAATTTTGTTGTAAACTTACCTGAAACAAAAAGAAAAAATATTATTACAAAATTTGCATATATTCTCTTATTACCTTATTTTATAAATAGAAAACAGTACATTATGTTAATTTCTTTAATCCTCAGAGGTTGTAATACAAAATAATTTTTAAAGAAAATGATAATTTTGAAGCCATAAATTAAATTTTATTTCATTTTTACTCTTTTTTTGAATAAAATGTCGTTGGATTCTTGTTTTAACAGAAGTTTCCATCAAAATGTTGAGCCACTTATTTAAAAAAATGATTTCATTTGCTTTATTTATTAAAAAAAACATTGATTTATCGCCCAGTTGCGGTTTTTAGCGACATCTGAATATGTCGCTCGCAAGCTCTATCAGGGGTAACATTGGATAAGCAGATCGATCAGGAAGGTCTCTTTGGAGATTACCCACTAGGGGCAATACAAAATTTCCGATATGCAACTTTTCTTATAAAGTCTTATTAAAATTATTGTTATTTTTCAAAAGTTACAATGCATTATAAAAATTGAAAAATAAAGTAAAAACGGAAACAATCAATACAAATTTGGAAATAATTTTGATATTTTCAATTCATAGAAAAGAAATAGAAATTTTAATGATTATTATTTAATGTTTTGTTCATTAAAAATCTGCTTTAAAACAGAAAATTATGAACCTGATTGAACAAAAATTAGTAGTAACTCTATAGCTCCCTCTAAAACTGCCCTCTTCCGCACAGTCTTACAAATACTTCCTTTATCTACTGTGATATTTATTACAGTAGGTACAGTCAGTTTTTGGTAAGACTGCTCAAGAGAAGGCAAGTATTTTAGAAAAATTAGATAAACAAACCGAAAAATAATACAAATAACAAAATAATAATTAGATAAACAAAATCAATATAAATATTGATTTACATTGCACAGTCTTGTCAAACCTGCCTTTATCTACTGTGATATAAATTCCAGTGGATACAGTCAATTTCAGGTAAGACTGCTCACGAGAAGGCAAGCATTAGAGAAAAATTAGATAAACAAAACAAAAATAATTTAAAAAATATAATAATGATAAATAAAATAATAATTTGATAAAAAATAAATATAAATATTGATTTTTTTATTTCAGTAAAAAATTGTTTTTAAAAAAAGATCTTCGTATTATTAAAATATATGATTCAATTTTTAATTTAGTTTCCATGATTTTGAACACTTAAAATGATCTATCCAGTCATTTCTTATGAAAGAAACATTATTTTTATGAAAAAAATACATACAGTTATTTGTTTAATAATGTTTGGTTGAAACAAAACTTGATTTTATCCATTTTTGCCAAGAAAGTCCTTTAACAAATATAGTAAAAAAACTAAATTTCTAAGGATTTCAGGTTTAAAATATTATGTAATTATATTCTTTATAATATACGAAGGTGCCTGTACTTTTGTATTTAATTTTATAATTATAAGATTTGTAATATTACATTTAAAATTAATAAGAAAGAGAAATGGTAAAGCAAATTAATAAATTTTAGAAAAATTTACTGAAGTTTAGCGTTACTGAAATTTCATTAATATTTTAAACTAATATTTTAAACTAATATTGTATACTCAAAACTCTTTTAAATTTAAAATTGTATTCTGCAATTATTAACATATTAATTAATTTTATAATTATTATAATTGTGAATAATTAATTATAAATAATGCTAGAAGAGAAGAGGTTTTAATAGCTTTGATGAAATGTAGAAAAACTTACTGAAGTTGAAGTGAGCATCATTGAAATTTTAGTGAGATTTTTTCCTGAAATTACAGTGAGGTATGACTGAAATTTCAGATTTTGTTTATCTCAGTGAAAATTTTGTTAAAAATAGATCTTTGTATAATAAAATATTTAATAAAAGTTTTAAACTGTATGATCCATCTTTTAAACTATCAATTCAAATTTTTTGCTTTAAACATGATTCTAATCAAAAATTGTTTTAATTGAATCTTAATTTTTTCAAATCTTTATTTACGTCGACTCATTGTCTAATATTACAAAATAAAAATCTATTCAAAAACTTTTAAATGTATAAAGTAAAACCTGAGAGATAAAACCATTTTGAATCTAAAAAAATTGTAATGTTTAAATTTTGTAATTTTCGAATAAAAATGCCACTTTTTGGTTTCATTCAATAGAAAATAGTTGATATTAGTAATAGTTAAGAATATGTATAAATAATTTTAAATTCCTTAAAAGTAAAATTAATTAAATTTTTCCCCCAAAAATCTCTAGAAATCTCTTGAAATTTGTAAAATCTCCTAAAATACTTTAAATATTTAGGGATACTTTGAAAATTCTTAAATTTTGAAAAATTCTTTTGAATTCCTTTAAATCTTTAGAAACCCTACAAAATGTTTTGAGGTCCCCTCAAATTTTTAAAATATTTTTGAAACTATTTGGAATCTTTCAAAATACATGAAAATTTTTTTAAATCCTCTGCAAATTTTTTAATTTCTTCACATCCCTTCAAATTGTTGAATCTATAGAAATCTTTGAAATCTCTTTGAATTATTGAAATCTTCGAAGAGTTTGGAGATTCGCTAAAATTCTTTATACATTGTGAAATTCATTGACATTACCCAAATTCCCTTGAAATTTGATTTTGTTACAATAGCCTAAGATTTAAAAAATATTTTTAATTCACAGAAATTTCGTAATATTCTATAAAATACCTTGAAATTTTTGTACGTCCATTAAACATAAATGAAATTGAGATTATTTTTAAAATTTCACTTTTCGAAAAAGTTACAATTCATGAAAATCTTTTTAATCAGTCAATTATTTTTAATGTTGTGCATATCTTTAAAATATAAATAAAAATATATAAAATGTAATGTGAAATATAAAATGTACAATAAAACATTATTCAAGGTTCCAATTTGACAATTCATAATTCTCTCATTTTTATAATTTTCGTTTGAAATAGGTTTATTCACTTAAAAGTTCCTTCAAAATTAAATACACACTGATGCAAACGAACTTTTTAAAATATCATTTTTTTTTATTCAATAATTTGAGAATAAAAATGTATAAAAAATTTTTGGTTACAATTTAGTTATTAATCTAACGCAGACATAATGTTTTTCAACCGTTCTGTATTGATATTGCTTAAATTTATTATCATCTAAGAAAAAAAATTCTCTGATTTTTTTCAAATTTTTAGCAAAATAATATCTGTGATACTAAGATTTCGCGATCTTGAATGATGATTTTCTCGCAAGAGAATTTTTTCTGATCAAACCTCTCTTATTTTTTGGTTGAAAATTTTTTTAATTCAACAATTTGGTTGATAATTTATCTTTATTGTTTATTATTCGTAATTTTGATTAGAAAATTAATTTCTTTAAAAAAAGATTTAACTATTTAAGTTGTACTTTGAGTATTATATTTTTTATTTAAAAATTGAACTGCTTTTTTAAAAATTCTTTTTATTTATGTCAAAGATAAATTTCTTTTTACTGATAAGATTGCATTTTTATAAATTGAAATTTGAACTGGTTGATGAAAATTTTTTTTTTAGATAAATAGACAACTATTCAGTTGAAAATCTATTTATTTCATAGAAAACTCGTCTTTTTTAGTAAAAAAACTCTTCTTCATTCTTGTTTAAAAACTGAACTAATGGGTTAAAAATTTATGTGTTGTTGAAAATTCTCTTTATTTTTCTCAGATTCATAATTTTAGCTAAAAATTTATATTTTGTAGACAAAAGTGAAATACTAATTAAAAACTGAACTTATGAAAATTAATAACTTGTCACAGGTTTTGTTGTTCTTAAAAATGTATCATTTTAGTTAAAACTTCACCTCTCTGGATAAATAAATAACTATTTTGTTGAAAATTCGACTTTTTTCCCTGGACAATGATGTTTTAACTGACTATGTACTTTTTCACTTTTTGGCTTACAATTAAATTATTTTGTTAAAAATTATTCATTTTGATAGAAAATCAATATTTGCGGATTGGAAATTTAACTATTTGGTTCAAAGTTAAACTCCTACGATAAAAACTATTTTTTTTAAATCAAAAATTGAACTACTTTGCTTAAAATTCCTGTCTTTTTGGTGAAGATTATTTTTTTAACAGAAGTTTGAACTATTTCACTTTTGTTTTTAAATTCATATTTGTTATTTGAAATTTAAAGTGTTATGTTGGAAATTCTATTTATTATGGTGAAACATAAATTTTTCACTTTTAAATTTAAATTTTTAAATTGATCTTTTTTGGTTGAAAATTTAACTGGTCGGTTAAAAAATTTTTGACTTTCAAATGAAAGATCAATTATTCGGTTGAAAACTCATCTTTTTTGGTAGAAAATTATTCTTTTTGTGAAAAACTCATTTTGGTTGAAAACTAAATCATTATTAAAAATTCCTTGTTTATGGTTTAAGATTTATCATTCTCGTTGAATGCTTATCTCTTATGTTGAAAATTTCATTATGTGATAAATAATACGATTGTAGTCAAACATGAATTTTTTTAACCGAGAACTTAATTATTTTGTTAAAAATTAGTTGGTTTTTTTGATTGAAAATTATTATTTACAGTGATTATGTAATTATTCCATTTTTTTCTACTGAAAATTGAATTTTCAGCGCCATCCGTAGTCAAGCCAGTTTTAACTTTGATTTTGTGTGACTTATGATTTTCAACTTCCACATCCGTCTCCTTGAACCTGGATAACTATTTTGCATCAAATTTTTGACCTTAATTAAACGTGAGTTTAGCTCGAAAGTCGATATTTTATTTTTGAATAATGATTTTTTATTTATAAACTAAAAATTGAATTATCACACACACACGAAACAACACACACACACACACACACTTTTATCTTTGAATCATGATTTATGATTTTTTTAACTAAAAATTGTATTTTTAGCGCAATCCGTAGTCAAGTAAGATCTTACTTTGGTATTGTGTGATCTTTGATTTTTAAACTGAAAATTGAATTTTTAGCGCAATCCGCAGTCAAGCCAGTTCCAACTTAAGTTTTGGGTGACTTTAAGATTTTTAACTTCCGCATCCGTCTCTTCGAACCTGGATAATTATTTTGGGTCAAATTTTTTGACCCTAATTCAATATCAATCCAGCTAGAAAGTAGACTTTTATCTTTGAATCATGATTTATGATTTTTTAACTAAACATTGTATTTTTAGCGCAATCCGTAGTCAAGTAAGATCCTACTTTGGTTTTGTGTGATCTTAATATTGTTAACTACTACTACACACACACACACACACCGTCTCAAGACTTTTGGATCAAATTTTTGACCTTTAGTAAATATCAGTTAAGCTCAGCAGCAGACTTTTTTTATCTTTAAATAGTGACTTTGATTTTTAAACTGAAAATTGAATTTTTAGCGCAATCCGCAGTCAAGCCAGTTCCAACTTAAGTTTCGTGTGACTTTAAGATTTTTAACTTCCACATCCGTCTCTTCGAACCTGGATAAATATTTTGGATAAACTTTTTTGATCTTAATTAAACATTATTTCAGCTCGAAAGTGGACTTCTTTATCTTTAAATAGTTATTTTATATTTTTAAACTGAAAATTGAATTTTTAGCGCAATCCGCCGTCAAGATAGTTCCAAGTTTAGTTTTGTCTGATTTTAAGATTGTTGACTTTCACTCACACACACCTCCTCAAAATTGAATAACTTGTTTACAGCTAATATCCATGGCCTTAGCAAATCCATTTTATCGAACCTGGATTACTGCTTGAATCAACTTTTTGACCTCAATTAAATATTACTTTAGCTCAAAAGTAGATTTTTGCTTTATATTTAAATTAAATATTAAATTGAATTATTAAATAAATTATCTTTACATTTTATTTCTGACTTTTAAACTGAAAATTGAACTTTTAACGCAATCCGCAGTAAAGCCAGATTTCACTTTAATTTTGTGCGACTTGAAGATTGTCAGCTTCCACATCGATTTCCTTGAGTTTGATTATGGAAAATTATTCACACTTAAAGTTTTAAACAAATATTCTCAAACACTCTCGTAGATTTGCATTGGCTGAATATCAGCATTTTTGTAGCTTCCATTTATTTAATATTTAAGCGATATGAAGTGTCATCGTTAAAGGCAGATAATACGATAATTTGTAAAGAAATTTCAATTATGGAATCCTTGAATAAAGGAGATCAAAAGATAGGTCAGGATACGATCTCTCAATATCTCTCTAGCTCTCTCTCTCTCTCTCTCACTCTCTAAAATAGACTGCGGCTGAAACCAGCATATAAAAAAAAATCACAAATTTATTTATTATGCATATAGCAGCTAGAGATATTGCAACGATATTTTTGTCTTTTCCTACTTCCTCTACTGATCGATGTTGCGGCAGTAGAGGCTGCCTGGACCAGTGACGTAAGCACTGCTGACGTCACGTCGTAGCACTCAAGACGAGTTTACGAACGTTCTGCGCATATTTTAGCTCTGCTATGCACCCAGAAAAAATCTGATTCGCGCTAGATAAGGTGGAAACATTTTTTAAAGGGAAGTCCAATATTTCTGGAACTGCAAATTTTTGTTCAAAATTACAAAAAATATGAACTTTTAAATAAATAGTTAAATTATCAAGCTGAAAAGATGAATTTCCAATTAAAGTAATTAATTTCAAATAAAATAGTTGAATTTTAAACTAAAAAATATACTTTTTGACTGAAAATAGAAAGGTCAAATTCTCAGTAAAAAAATTTTATTTGAACGAAAAAAAGAAGAATTTTTCACAGTTTTAATTAAACCAAAAAGAATAATTTTTAACAAAAAAGTTGATACTTCAACCAAGAAGATGAATTGTTAATCCAGAAGGCCGAATTTGTTTTAAAATAGTTAAGTTTTCAATCAAGAAAGATAAATATTCAATAAAAAAAATTTTCACAAAAATACTTGAATTTTTAAGTAAAAAAGATACTTATTACCCAAAAATAGAAAAATCAAACTTTTAGTCAAAAAATTAATTTTTAACATGAAAACGATTTTTCCAAACGTTGAATTTAAACAGAAAAGACTAATTTTTAACAAATATTTCAATCCATAACCAAAAATATGAATATAAAAAAACAAAAGGATGAATTTTAAACGAAACAGTTTAATGTTCGAAAAAAGTTTGGTTTTGTCAAAATAATTTAATTTTCCAATCATAAAGATGCATTTTCAACCAAATGGTAGAATTTTCAGATAAAATTGATTAAAGTTCTAACAAAATTGTAGAATTTTCAACAGAATAGATAAATTTTCAATCAAGGAAAATTAATTTTAAACCTAGTAGTTTAATGTTCAACTACAAAAGATATTTTGTTAACAAAAAATTAAATTGTCAAATCTTTAGTTAAGAAAATTAATTCAAAAGAAAATCAATTCTGCAACATTTAAATTCAAACAAAAAAAAAAAAAATTTTAACTAAATAGTTGAATCCTCAACCAAAATGATGAATTTTAAACCCAGATTGACGAATTTTTAACAAATCAGTTTAATATTCGACCAAAAAGTATGACTTCATCTAAATAGTTAAATTTTCAATGTCAAAGTTGAACTTTCAACCAAATGTTAGAATTTTCGAAAAAAATTATTAAAAATGAACGGAAAACAGTTTAATTTCCGAGCCAACGAGATTGATTTTTTAGACGGCAGTTGAATTTTTAACAAAAAAAAAAAGAAATGCTAACCAGTTGAATTAAATTTAAAAAAATTAATCTTTCACGAAATATTAAAATTCTCAAGAAAATAGACGAATTTAAAAAAAAAGATGAATCTAAAGTTAAATTTTCAATTATAAAAATATTTTTGGAACCAAAAATGGAATAGTTAAATTTTTAGTTATTAAACATTAATTTTCTACAAAAAACAAATTTTTCTCCAGTTGAATTCAATTATCAAGAATTAATTTTTAACTAACTAGTTTAATACTCAACAAACAAGATGAACTTTTAATAAACAAAATTAATTTATTTAACCAAAGAGATGCATTTTTTCGTATACAGTTAAAATTTCGATATAACATTGAATTTTCAACCGAAAAGATAACTTTTCTACCATAAATGATAAATTTTACATCCAGAAAGATGAGTTTTGAACATAAAATTTGACTTTCGACCCAAAAAATGACATTAAAAATAATTGAATTTTTAAACTACAAAAATTCATTTAAAATGCATCTTTATAGTTTGAAAATTCAAAAAAAAGAAGGAATTTTCAGCAAAATAATAATTGAATTCTCAGCAATATAGATAAATTGTTAACCAAGAAAGATGCAGTTTAAAGAAAATAGTTAACGTTTCAACTAAAAGAAATATTTTTAACAAAAAATTGAATAGTTAATTTTCAGTTAAAAAAAATGGATTGTCAAAAACAACATAATTTTTTCGCGATTTTAATTCAACCCAAAAAGACAACATTTTAAACAAATAATTGAATTATCAACCAAAAATATAAATTTTCGACAAAGAAGATTATTTTTTAAATCGAAGTTCGAATTTTCGACAGAATACATAAATTTTATATCCAATATTTTAATATTCTACTTATCAAGGAGGAATTCCTAACCTAAAATAAAATAGTTACATTGAGAAAAAAAATTCCAAAAAATGAATATTCAACAAAATTGTTAAATTTTCGACCACAGAAGTAAATGCTACAAAGAAAGTAATTGGATGTCAAAAAAAATTTATTTAATAAGAGATATAAAATATTTGGTTTGAAAATACTATCAATTCGCAATAAATAATTTTCTGTTCTATTTCGTTGTAGGAAAATAATAATTTACAATGAAGCACAAATTTATAAATTTGGAAAATTTGTATAAATATTTATTATTTATTTTTTGAATTTATTGTAAAAAGCCAGCAAATCATTAGAGAAAACTACGACATTAAAAAAAAATTTAATTAAGGGGGTTTGATAGCATAATATTAATTTTAATTTTGGTGAATAAGGGAATACATTACTTCTAATTAAATTAATGTGGGTTGTACATTTGAAACGCATTAAATTTCTAACAGTTTTCTTAAAAAGATTAAACTAAAAAAAAAAAAAGAATGGAATTTTTAATCAGAAAATATTCTTCTCCATCCAAAATAGAATACAATTTTAAAAAAATAATGAAATCCTGAAACCAAAACAGATTAAGTGTTAAAAAAACTAGTTGCATTTATAATCACAAAATTTCAAATTTATAACAAAAGTCATAAATTTTAAAACCAAAAGTACGAATTTCAAACTTTAAAAAATCAACTCTCTTTCAAAACCGGAATACTTTAAGTTTTAGTTGAAATTTTCCTTTTTAACGAAAAATTTTATACGTAGTTGATGTTTCCACCAAAGTATATTTTAATTTTAGAATAATAACGCACTTTCAACTAAATCATTCAATTTTGAACAAAAGAGAGAAAATTTTAATTAAAATGATAATTCATCACAAAAAAAATAATTTTCGCCAAATTTCTTCAACTTTAAAGCAATAAATGTAATTTTCATGTTGAAAAAATGTTTAAACCGAAAATGAAGCAAAATAAATGTTTCTTATTTAAAATTTCAATTTTTTTTATAGAAATAGCAGCTATTAAATCTTTTATTGAAAATTGATTAGTATTTGTGAAAATTTAACTACTTAATTGTTTATTCAAAAATTTTCTTTCTCAAATTATAATTGAAAAACTTGGTTTTAACTTAAACTAGGTACTTTATTAAAATTATTTTTATTTTATTTTATTATTTATTTATTTTTTTTTTATTTTAAAATAATTTTTATGTCTACTTAAAATTTGAATTTCTTCGACAAAAATGAGTTTTTTCTTCAAAGATTGATCTCTTAAGCTGAAAATTGAACTATTTTTGGTTGAATATTAAAATTAACGATTTGAACTGAAACGTTAACAATTTTGGTCATATTGGAAACCTGTCAATTTTTTAGTTGAAAACTCGTTTTTTTGGTTGGAGAATATCATACTCTTTTGTTAAAAAAATTTCCTTTTTAATTTGAAATTCAATCTTTTTAGCTGCATAAATATATTTTTGGAATTCAAAAAGTTTTTAAACGTTTGATTTGTTTTATAGAAAATTTATCATTTTAAGTTGAAAATTCATCTCTTTTGGCGGAAATTTCATCTTCGATGTTCAGTTTTTCCAAGAAAAAAATGATTCCTACCAGAATTAACAAAGTTTATTGAAGGAAAATATATTCATAATTTTTTCAATAAATAAAAAACATAAAAAAAACTGCACGCACCGAGAGTTGAACACGCAACCTTCCGGCCATGAAGTACAAGCGCTACCGCCTGAGCTACCGTTCGATCGGAACAGTTCATAGTCAAACAAGATATACTGCGCAGTGAATATTTCAAAGTCTATTATTTCTAAAAGGGCAATAAAGGCGCATGTTATTTTTTTTTAAATTACAAGCCGAAACTAAAATTTAAAATTTCCGGTGTCCCTGGTAAAAAAAGTAGATCGAATTGAAGGCTGTACTCAATAAACTGTTCAAGTCAATATTACACTATAATGGATTTTAGTTTTGGCATACGGCCAATTCGGCTCAATACCCAGCACTTAATTTTACAACGTGCAATGACATCTGACATCCTATCGCATGTTAACTTATCCACATCATCCTGTCAATCATCAATTTTTTTTGTTGTCAAAATACTGGAAACAGCTTTATTAGCTTCTACGAGAAAGTACAGATGCCAACTTCACACTACAGTTATAATTATTATTAATTTTTTATTATACTGAAAAAATAATAAAACTGGTAGGGGATCGTCCATAAACTATATAAGTTACCAATCAGTGTGTGGGGGGGGGGGGGGGGGGGGGGGGGGGGTCCGACGACAGTAAGGTTAATAATTTCCACTGTTTAATTAAAAATTAAATTATTTTGTCAAAAATTCAACTGTTTTGTTAAAAACTCATATTATTTAGTGAAACATTTACCAACTTTTTAAAAAGTTGAACTACTTCAATAGAAACTTCTATTTTTGTTCAAAATTAACTTTTTTTGACGATATTTGATCATTAAATTTGAGACGTGGAAAGAAGAAATCAGCATTCGTATTTGGAAATTCATCTTTTTTCATTAAAAAATCAATTTTTTGGTTAAAAATTTATCTTTTTTATTGGAAATTCGTGTTTTGAATTACAAACTTCATCTTCTTCGTTAAAAATTAATATTTTTCCATTAAAATTTTTCTTTTTGGTTCAAACATTAAGTATTTAGTTGAATATTCGTATTTTTTATGGCATTTAACTGTTTTTTCTTTAAATAAAAATATTGTTTGGTTAAAATATCATCCTAAGAAAAATTTTCACTTTAGTTAAAAATTCATCTTCAGAGTGGAAAATTTAACCAGCTTCTTTTAACTGAAAATATAAATATTCCATTTTTGGTTGACAATTTATATTGTTGAATGATAGTAGATTTTTTTCTTTTAAAAATTGATTTGATTCCAAGTTCATGTATTTTGTTCAAGATTCAACTATTTTGCTGAAAATTTGTCTTTTTTGGTTAAATTATATAAAGTATTACTGGTTTTTTAAATATATATCTTTTGGGTTTGAAAATTAAACTGCTTTATAGAAAATTAATCTGTTTTAATTAAAAATTAAACAGTTTGGTAGAAAATTAAAGTGTATAGTTAAAAATGAGCTTTTCTGTTAAAAATTCTTTTTCAGGTTAAAAATTTAATTTTTTTGTAGAATATATGTATGTTTTGTCTCAAAATTCATTTTTTGGTATATTCCATCTATTTTGGTAAAAAATGTAACTACTTGTTGAACATTAATTTTTTATGTGAAAATTCAACTATTATGGTAGGAAATTCCACTAACTGGTTAAAAATTAAACTAGTTATGAAAAAATAACCTAATTAGTACAAAATTAACTTTGTTGTTAAAAATGCAATGTCTTGGTTTAAAAATTCAAGTGTTTTGTAGAAAATTTTTCTAGTTTGGTTGAAAATTCTACTTTTCGAGTGAAAAATAATCTTCTTGTTTGAAAATTTATCTTTTTGGTTGCGGATTTAACTATTTGTTTAAAAATTATCTTCTTTCGTTCAGTTAGCCGGTAGAAATTTCCTTTTTTTGTTTGTTAAAACTTAAATTGTTTAAATCAAAATGTAATTGTTGGATTTTTAGTTGAAAACTTTTTTTCAATTAAACTATTTGGTTGGCAAATGACCTATATTGTTTATTATTCGTTATTTTTGTTGGAAAATTAATTTCTTTAGCAGAAGATTTGACCATTCCAGTTTGCTTTAAACTTTATATTTTAAAATATAACTGTTTAAAAATTTTTTTTTATAAACAAACATAAATTTTTTTTATTGTAAAATTGCTTTTTTAGTTGAAAATTGAACTGCTTGATTAAAAAATTTATATTTTTTAGAAAAATAGTCAAGTATTTGGTTCCAAATTTATTTATGTAATCGAAAACTTTCCCTTTTTGGTAGAAAATTTTTCTTTTTTGTTTAGAAACTGAACTAATGAGTCAATTTAATTGTCCTCAAAAACTCTCTTTTTTGTTGAAGATTCATAATTTTAGTTAAAAATGTCTCTTTATGGCCGCAAATTTAATTGTTTCGTTAAAAATTCATTTTTTGCAGCCTAGCATTAATTTTGTAACTAAAAATTTAGCTATTACGAAAATTCAAATCTTGTTAGAATTTTTTTTAAATATTATTTTAGTTGAAAAATCACCTCTATGGCTAAATACATAACTATTTTTTTTTAGATTAGATTTTTTTTATTAACTGACTATGTAGTTATTCAATTTTTGGTTGAGAATGAAATTATTTTGCTCAAAATTTTTCCTTTTGATAGACTATTAATATTTGCAGAATGAAAATTCCACTATTTGGTTTTGGTTCAAAGTTGAACTTCTATCATAAAAATAAATTTTTTAAAACAAAAGTTGTACTACTTTGTTTGAGATTCTTGCCTATTTAATGAAAATTAATTTTTTAGTATAAGCTTTCCCTATTACACTATTGTTTTATAATTTATATTTCCTATTTCAAATTTAAAATACTTTTTGGAAAATTCTATTTATTATGTTGACACATAATTTTTTTACTTATAATTTAAACATTTTTCTAGTTCTCTTTTTTTGTTAAAAATCAAACAGATTGGTTTAGAAATGTCTGATTTTTAAATAAACGTTCAACTACTTGAACTTTTGTTAAAAATTCTTTGTGTCTGGTTGAAGATTTATCATTTTCGTTAAATGCTTATCCCTTTTGTTAAAAATTTAATTATTGGGTTGAAAATTCGTTTTTTAGTCGAACATTAATTTTTGAATTGAAAAATTGAATTATTGCATAAATTGAACTCATGTTAAAATTTTTATTTTGGTAGAAGATTTATTATTTTAGTTTAAAGTTCATCTACCTGGATAAAAATATAATTATTTTGTTGAAAATTTGTTTGGTTTTTCTTTGCAAATTATTATTTCAAATGACTATGTAATTATTCCATTTCTGGTTAAATATTTTTCTTTTTTAGTCAAAAAATCAACTCGTTGATTTGAAAAATTTTTCATGTGAAAATTCAAATATTTGGATGAAAATTCGGGTGTTTTGTTAAAAATTGATCCTTTTGATAGAAATGTATTCTAATTAACTCGAAATTGATCTGATGTTGTTGAAATTTTTTTAAGGTTAAACTATATATTTCTTTTTTAAATAAAAATTAAATTATTCTAGTTCAAGTTGGAATTTTATTAAATTTTTTTGTTAAAAAAAAGTCTTCACAACTAAAAATTTAATTCTACCATTTTTTGTTACAAATTGTGCTTTTTTAGATAAAAAATTAATTATTTGGTTTCAATTCCTGCATTTTGTAACTAAATAATTGGAAAATCTCATTAGTGTTAAAAGTTCATTTTAATTTCATATAAATTATAGTTTTCCGTACATATCCTCCTGGGTCGTGCTGAAACTTTGATAAAGTAATTTATTTGAGATTAGAAAGTCCTATATGGGAGAAATAAACCTAAATTTATCTTTTAAAGGTTCTCTCGATTCTAATTATGATTTTTGCACTAATTAGGATTCTCCTAATGCAATTATAACTCGCATGAATTTTCAACAGAAAAGATTTTTTTTGAAATTGTTAAATTACGAAGAAAATATGTAAAGTTTTAATTAAATAGTTGAATTTACAGCCAATAAGATGAATTATTAACCACGAAGTTTAATATTCTACTAATTACTTGAATTTTTCCACAAAGTAGTTAATTTTTTAAATAAAAAATATCAGTTTACAACCAAAAAGGAACGAATTTTGAACCAAGAGATAAATATTTAACCAAAAAATATATCATTTAAACCAAAAAGGGAATAGTTTAATCTTCAGTTAAAAATTAATAATTGAAGAAAATTTTTTTCAATAGTTAAGCTTTGAACTTCTAAAGTTTTATCTACCAAGGAAGAAGAATTTTCAACAAAATACATCAATTTTCAAATAAATAGTTGGATTTTTTAATGAAAAAGACAAATTATTAACTGAAAAGTGAATGGTTAAAATTTTGAGTTAAAAAGTTAATTCTCAACCCAACAGAAAGGAATTTTTTTAATTTAGTTAAATTTGTTACAAATTAGATCAATGTTTTACAGCGTAGGTGCATTTTTAAACAAGAAGTTTCATTTTCTACTTAAAAGAGTTAATTTTTGAAAAAATATAAATTTTTAACAGAAAATGGTAATTTTGCACCAAATAGTTGAACTCTCTAGCCAAGTAGTTGAATTTTCAACTAAAAAAATAATTTTTTCAAAAAATTGTTGAAATTACTGAGAACTTTCAAGCAAAAATATAAATTTACAAACAAATAGTTGCATTTTCAACATAAATGTTCAGTTTGGCAGTAACATTTTTAGAAAAAAAATTAATTTGTAACAAAAAAACCAAAAGAATTTTTAACAAATTAATTCAATTTTCAAACAAAGAGATTAATTTTCAACTGAAATTAATCTCATACCAAAACAAATGATTGATACTTCAACCAAAAAATATTTTTACTCCAGATAAAAAACGGTTGAATTTAACCAAAATTATGAACTTTGAACAAAATTCATCAATTTTCAACTAAAAATGATCAATTTTAACTAAAAATGGAATAGTTAGATTTTTTGTTTAAATAGTTAATATTAAAACCAAAAATATTTTTATTTAAAATAAAAAACAGTAGAATTAAGAAAAGGACGAATTAACAGAAAAAGAGTTAAATTATCTACGAAAATAGTTGAATTTTCAACCAAAAAAAGGACTTTTTTCCAAACTGGAAATTTTACTCAGAAAATAAAATTTCCGTTTTACTAGACACTTTTTTATTTCGAACTATTTAAATTTTAGGCTTCAAAATAATAACTTTAGTATACTTGTTTCAGAATTTTCGATAATAATATGATATGAGAAGTTCCAATCATCGAATACAAATATTTCGACTATCTTTAAGCACACCTGAAAATTATTATCATTATTATTATTATCATAATTGAAAATCATTGTTGTTAATAAGTGTAGTAAATTTTAAACGATAATCATTAAACCCAAAAAATGTGCAACTAAGCTTGGATAGTCAACCAATTTTAATCATCTTGTAAAGATAATTTTTCAACTCTTCTAAGTGGGCCCTATTTTTATTTAATGAGAATGTTGCATTAAATGAGATAAAAGGATATTTTCATTTTTTTCTAACACATTATTTAATGCCAAGAAGAAAGAATTTTTATTGGATAAGAAACTTTTTTTCTTAATAATGTTTGAAAATTACTCCCGTTCGCGGCATTTTTCGCCAAACGTATAGATTGGCTATATCAATGTGACGTCATTCTTCGCGGGAAAATTCAAACTACCTAAATTATGAACACTTTCAGATTAAATTTTGAAAATTGGACAATTTCATTATAAAATATTTGAAATTGTATCATTTCTAATTTAAAGCTTATAAAATGAGAGAATTTTATTCTCAATATAAAAATCGTAAATATCAATGATTTAAGACTATAAGAAAATTTCGAAAATAGTACAAGTTCAAAACGTTAAAATGGAAATATTTTCCCAATATAATTTTGAAAATTCGTTCATTTAAAATTCAAAGGAATTAAAACGGTATTATTTCTAATTAAAAGCGTTTCAAATTGGAAAATTTCAGATTACAATTTTTTTTAATAGACAATTTTATTTTAAAGGAGTTGAAATTGTATCATTTCTAATTCAAAGTGTCTATATTAAACAATATTATTTTGAGTTTAAGAATCTCGAATTTGAATAATTAAAAATTAATATTTCAAAAATAGGACAAGTTAAAAACTTTAAAAATGAAACATTATTAGATTAGAATTTAAATTTTTTTTAACTTTCTTCTGAAGATTATCCATTTATTTATACATTTTTTTATTTGGTTAAAAATTTAATAATTTTTTTAAAAATTAATCATTTGCGGTGGAAAATTCTACTGTTTAATTATAATATTTGGTTGTTGAAAAAAGAACTAAAATATTTTCTGAATGAAAATTTAAATATTTTTAAACATTTGTTTTTGTATTTATTAAATTAAAAATACATCCGTTTTTAAAAAAAGGCCTTGTATTTATATAAAAAAGCAACTGTTTGGTTCGAAATTGAACAATTGCATTATTTTCTTGAAAACTTAATTACTTTTTGTTTAAAACTTATATTTTTGTGTTGAAAAATGATCTGAAATCTTTTCTTTATGAAAGTTTCACTTATAAAAAATATGTCATTTTTATTAAAAATTCATCTGTTTTAGTACAAAATTTAATCTTTTTTAGATAAAAATACAACTGTTTGGTAGAGAATTCAACAATTTTGTTAAAACTTAATCCTGTTTGGCTAAAAAAATTCGTTTTTTTTTTAGATTGAAAATTGAATTTTTTCGCAGAAACTTATTTTTTGTTAAAAACTAGAGAAATATAATAAAATAGAAAATGATATTAATAAAATAAAATAAAGAAAAATAGAGAAAAAAGAGAATTCAACAATTTTCTTAAGAAGTTATACTTTTTGTTGAAAAAATTTATCTTTTTGATTCAAAACTTTATATGGCTTAGAAGAAATTTCATTTTCTTTAATATGAGAATGCAACTTTTTGATTAAAAATCATTCTTCTTTGCTCGAGTATTCAACTAATTTGTTTGAGAGATTTGGTTGACTCACTTTGTTAAGAAATCACTTTTTTTGTTAAAGATTTTTATTCTAGGTTGAAAATTCATCTCTTTGGTTGAAACATGAACTATTTTATGAAAATTAATCTTTTTTAATTGAAAATTCAACTACTTCCGTAAAAAATAAACTACATTGTTTAAAACTTATTTTTTGACTGAAGGCTTATGTCTGGTTGAAAATTTAAGTGTTTTGTAGAAAATTCTTTTATTGGTTCAAAATTAATTTTTTTAACAGAAAATGTAACTTTTCCATTTTTAAGATTGATATTTTTTAGTTAAAAATCCGCCTTCGTTGGTAAAAAACATGATTTTTTAGTTTAAAATTTTATTTTGTTGAGTAAAAATGCATTAGTTTCATGGTAAATTAATTTTTTCCTCAGGTCTTATATTTTTTTTAAATCAATTTTTGTAAAGAAAATTTGTCTTCTTACTTGAAGGTTCAATAATTAAGATAAACTTCTATTTCTTTCTTGAGTGAAAAATCTTTATTTGTTGAAAGTGCTTATTTTTCGTTTTAAAATTCTTTTCTTCTATTGTGTCAATTTCATTCTTTTTTTATTAAAATATAAAACATGATACTTTTTGGTTGGGAATTCGTCTTTTTGGGCTAAATATTTAAATAAATTAATAAATTTGTACATTTTAAATTAGTATATGAAATACTGTTTTATTCCGTTTATAAAATGGGAGTCTCCTTATTCTACTTCGTGCCCCATACATATGGTCTTGCAATAAATTTTTCAAAAATTTTTTAAAATTTATAATGAATGAAAATAGAATAACTATAAAAGGAACAAAAAATATATTCTTATATCTTTTTTGACTAACTTTCTTCTGATATCAACAATTATATAACCTTAAATTTCTATTTGAACTCAAACATCTCTTCAACAATGAAACACCAAAATTTCTTTTTCAAATAAATTTCTCGTAAGCTTATTTATTTACTAAAAATATTTGATTTGGATCTTAAATCAACTTTACAATAATTTTACATTTATACAGGTTTTAAAACTCTGAATTTTGATGATTGACTTGTTCACTTTCTACAAGGAAGAACCTCTAAAACATAATGTCAAAATTAATTATCTTCATTCTATAAACGTCAATTGTGGATAGGGAACATATTGTAAAAATTTCTTATCATTTTGTTCAAATTACTGAAGAATTCTTCTTTTGGGATTTTTGAGGGAGCTACTGCACAATTATTTTCTTTAGACAAAGCTGAAATCATTTCATTGCTGAGAGTATGGTCAGAGATGTTTCTTGATCTGTTTGAGGTGTGTACCTTACTGGAAGTTATTTCTCAAATTTCATTTTTTGTTTGCGAATAAAAATATCTTTAATCCGTTAGGATTAGTCAGAGGATATGGGATTAAGTGCAGACCAAATGTCAAATCTGAGAGTCTTCGATAGGAAAAGGTTTCAATAGTGATTTAGAGGTAGCAACCTAGACAAATTTGGTATGCTGTATTATTTCTTTTAATAAAAAACAAACTGGTTTGATGTATGACCGATTTGGATTAAAATATTCCCAAATGGTTTTTTAATTGTAAACATTTTTGAACGATGCTGTTGTTCCTGCATCGTTTCAGGAAAGCTAAAGATGCTAGTAGATGCTAGTAGATGCTAGTAGCTTAGCTTGAGAAGACCTGAGAATGTGTCCATAATTAAAATCATAAAATTTCAATATCCAACTCATTCATATTGATATACTCATTCCACTTCTGTTTAATTTTACATTTAAATTGTTGCCGGAGAGTCAGAAATACTTTGTTATGATATTTAATTCCGCATTTAAAATAATTAATTCTGGTATTCTCTTTATAGATTTGTTAGAATCTAATT
>NC_046663.1:10152226-10180318 GCF_010883055.1 Belonocnema kinseyi | reverse complement strand
TTAATTGTTGCCGGAGAGTCAGAAATACTTTGTTATGATATTTAATTCCGCATTTAAAATAATTAATTCTGGTATTCTCTTTATAGATTTGTTAGAATCTAAATATAATTACGATTGTGGCTCTAATTAAGATCTCCCTTTTACAATTAAAACTTGATTTTGTAATGTTCTAGCTTGTTACACTAACGACTTTATAACAATGAATCTGTAGAATCTAATAGCCATTGTCAAACCATATCGTAGTTACGAATTAGTTTGGCTTTGTTTCAATTGCATTACGTGTGTACTACTATTGTCTATTGTCGAAACAATATTCCTTAAAAAGCATCTTGTCACATTGCTACTGCATCTAAAACACGTAGTGTCAGTGCAGCTATAATTAAATATCGATTTTACAAATATAACCGAATCATTTTTTGTTTGCGAATAAAAAGATCTTTAATCCGTTAGGATTAGTCAGAGGATATGGGATTCAGTGCAGACCAAATGTCAAATCTGAGAGTCTTCGATTGGAAAAGGTTTCAATAGTGATTTAGAGGTAGTAACGAAGACTAATTTAGTATGCTGTATTATTTCTTTCAATAAAAAACAAACTAGTTTGATGTATGACCGATTTGGATTAAAATATTCCCAAATGGTTTTTCAATTTTAAAAATTTTTGGACGATGCTGTTGTTCCTGCATCGTTTCTAGCTTGAGAAGACCTCAGCATGTGTCCATAATTAAAATCATAACATTTCAATATCCAACTCATTCATATTGATATACTCATTCCACTTCTGTTTAATTTTACATTTAAATTGTTGCCGGAGAGTCAGAAATACTTTGTTATGTTATTTATTTATGCATTTAAAATAATTGATTCTGGCATTCTCTTTACAGATTTGTTAGAATCTAATTATAATTACGATTTTTTGCTCTAATGAGGATTTCCCTTTTACAATTAAAACTTGATTTTGTAATGCTCTAGCTTGTTACACTAAAGACTTAATAACAATGAATCGGTAGAATCTAATAGCCATTGTCAAACCATATCTTAGCTACGAATTATTTTGACTCTCTTTCAATAACATTATGTGTGTACTACTATTGTCTATTGTCGAAACAATATTTCTGGAAAAGCATCTTTTTAATTTGCTACTGCATCTAAAACACTTAAGTGTCAGTGCAGCTATAATTAAATATCGATCTTATAAATATAACTGAATAAGTTCTCCTGACATAGGTTAAAAGGTCAGTAGAGAGCAATTTATCGAACGTAGGAAATTAAGCAAAGTTTTTTTATTATACAGGAAGCGTTTAAGTATTACTTCATAGGAGTAAATCTTTAATTTAAACAGTTTAAACTTTTCATTTTAATGCGGGGAACATCTTTTGCAAACGGGGAAAAAATGGGAAATGACTGTGAACTTGATCCAAAATTCGTTTTTACGAAATTGCCACAATAGTTTTAAAAAAGGAGGGGGACCTCCAAAAATTACGTGACCCCAGTTTTAGTGAAATCAGAATTTTCGCTTGTAATGATTTTTGAAATTTCATAAATCAGCTTTCCCCTAAATTTCATGTAAAAATAAAACTACCCCCCTCCCTACTTCTTTAATTTTGAAATATAAATCTCATTTTATATAACCTTAACAAATTAGGGGAAGTCCGTAACCTACGTTATTAATTTAGGGGCTTAGAATGTTTCTGATGATAAATTTTAAAAGAGTTTC
Organism: Belonocnema kinseyi; assembly: GCF_010883055.1. NCBI lineage: Eukaryota > Metazoa > Arthropoda > Insecta > Hymenoptera > Cynipidae > Belonocnema > Belonocnema kinseyi. Next base: position 10,178,604 of record NC_046663.1, on the reverse strand, counting down.
CAGAAAACTGCTTTTTTTTAAATTTATTTTTTTGTTTTTTTCTTTCTTTAATGTGAACTGAATTAGTAGACACTAGTAAGTAAATCCAAATTATTCTTGGTCAAAGGGGAATTTATTTTAATAAGAAGTGTTCCATTATATTCTTCATTCAAAATTCATCTCTTTTTATTACCCTACTATTCAGTTGGAAATTTAACTATTCAGTTAAAAAAAACCAAATATTTCGTTAACTGCTTGGTTTAAAGTTGAAATCCTTTGTTAGTTTTTTTCCTTTTGTCAAAAATTTATCTATTTGGCTAACTTGATTGACGATTTAAATATTTAATGAAACATCCGTTTTATTTTTGGCTGAAAATTATTATTTTTTTCAACTGAAAATTCAGCTACTCTATTTTTTATTGCAAATTTATATATTTAAAAAAATGTAAGTGTTTGGACGAAAATTCTTCTTTTCTGTTGTAGAAAATTAATTTTCGTGTTAAAAAATGCAATTTTTGTTTGAAAAGTCAAGAATTTGGTTGAATGTTGAACTTTGAAAAAATGTATTCTCAAGATTCATAATTTAAATTGAAAATACGTCTCTGCTTGATACTTCAATTATTGTTAAAAATTAGTCACTTTTAGTACAAAATTAATCTTTTAGTTTAAAAATTCATATTTTTCATTTAAAATGCATCTGCTGGGTTAAAAACTAATCTTTTTGCGTTCAGGATTCAACTATTCAGTAGAAAATTCAAATATTGGGTCGCAAATTAATTTTTGTTGTTAAAAATTAATATTTTCGTTTAGAAAATTCATCTTTTTGGTTTAAAAATAAAACAATTTAGTAGAAAATTATCTTTTTTGTTGAAACAATAAATTTTTTATCAGAAATTTAAGCATTCCATATTTTTGGTTAAAAATTCATTCTTTATAACTTATATTTTCAACTATTTGATAGAAAAATTATTTGCTTTGCTAGAAATCATTATTTTTTTTAGTTGAAATTTAAATCTCTTGACTGAAGAATTGACGAATCATCCTTTGGCTGCGAATTTCTCGTTTTAACTGAAAATTAAAAAATTTATTATTTTTAGAAAATTCATATTTTTGGTTAAGAATTGAACTGTTTTTAAAGCAAAATAAAACGTTTTGTTAAAAAATAAATTATTTAAAGGAAAACTTTGTAAAGTTAAAATCAGTATTTTTTGTTAAATTTTTTTTTTGATCTGAAATTAACTATTCCATTTTTAATTAAAAATTGATTCTTTGTAAGTTACACATTCAACTATTTGATAGAAAATTAGTTTTTGCTAGAAATGATTATTTTTTTAGTTGTAATTTAATGTTATTGGCTGAAGAATTGACTAATCCTTTTTCAGCTGAAAAAGTATTGTTTTTAGTTGAAAATTCAAAAATTTGATTGAAAATTTATGTATTTTGTTAAAAATTCTTCTATTTTAGTGAAAATCGATTCCTTGAACTTCAAATTTAACTGATCCATTTTTGTCAAAAATTTATTGTTTTTCGTTAAAAATTCAAATATTTGGCTTAAAAATTAAACTTTTTTCTTAGAAACCCGTATTTTTGGGTTGAAACTTCTATTAATTTCATACAAGATTAAATTGTTTAATTAAATATTAATTTTTAAGTTATAAATTAACATTCAGGTTAAAACTTCATATTTGAAGGTGGAAAATTAAACTGTGTTCTAGACCTTTTTTGGTTTAAAATTGATCTATTTTTATAAAAATGTTATTTTTTTTTGCTTATAAAAGTTAACTCTTTGTTTATTTTTAATAATTTTTTTTGGTTAACATATCAACTATTACATTTTTTGTTTAGAAATTGCCGGTTGGGTTAAATTGCACTATTTTTACTTTAATTGAAAATATCTGTTGAGAGAAGTATTTAAAATTGTACTATTTAGTTGAAAGATTCAATTTCTTCTTTAAAAATTCGTCTTTTTGGGTAAAAAAAAATAATATTTATGCGCTTGGACGCTCGGTTATTTCGGATGGGGGCCATCTTAATTGACGGCGAATGTTGAACTTTTTTGTAAAATTAAATTTTCTAGTTGAGTGTTCATCATTTTAGTTGAAAATTTAACTATTTTGTTGAAAAATTAATTATTTTATCAAAAACTCAACTGTTATGTTGCAAAAATATTAGTTTGTTAAAAATGTAGCTTTTCGCGAAATTCGTCTTTTTGAATAAAAAATGTATTCTTTCGGAATACAAATTCAGCTGTCTTCCAAAAATTTGCCACTTTTGTTTAAAAAGCCAACTTTTTGTTTACAATATAGCAATTTCGTTGAGGATCTTATTAAACTGTTGCAAATTGAATTATTTTGTTAAAAAGACATCATTTTTGTAAATTGCAGTCGAATCCGGATTTAATGATTCTATATTTAGTTCTTCCGAGAAGTGACACTGCGCCACAGGGAATTGTGACAGGAGTGGCGGGGAGATATTCGATGTTCACCTATGCGTGACAATGCTCACTCAGGCGTGGCTCTGGATTTATGGTCACCATCAACCCAAAAACCGACACAAATGCAGATTAGACTGTATATAAATTAATTAAAATACACAAAATTAATCACTTTCATATTTTAATGTCACATTTTGGATTTTCACCCATTAAATTAATTAAGTCGCGAGAAAAAAGCTATACATAGAATCGTGACGTATTTTACTAGTTACCAGTTTGAATACGTTTAAACTGTGACGTGTGATTACGTTGCGTGACTGAGGAAATTTCACAGTTTGGTAATGAATACGTAAAGGTGTTCGTGTAGGAAAACGTTGGTATTCAGGAGGTATAAATTCTCGATGTACATAAGTTGCATAATTGGTTTTAATTAAAAGTACCCTGGTAAATAAAAATTTGGCAAGCACATACACAATTTTTTCAACCATTTTTTTTTAGTTAAAACCAAACTTAAATTAAATATGTTTAATTTTACGTAAATTATTGTAGAAAATTACAAATATTTACAAAAAATACTAGATTTCACAAAAGTTGAAATTTTGGAAAATTGTACTTAAAATTATGTTGTAAATACTGGTAGTTTAAAAAAATTTGAAATAAAACTTTTAGTTAGCTTAAAAAATATTTAACAGCTTTGAGAATATCCAAATTTAATTTGAAACTGAAAAATATTTCGAAAAATGAAAAAATAAATTTAGATTTTTGAAGATTTCGAAATTAAGTTTCGAAGCTTCTTCAAGTTCGTTAAAGCTTTTTAAAGAAAATAAAACAGTTTCTTAAGTTTGCTAGGAAAATTTAGTATGATTTTTAAAGTTGAAACATTCATTTTAAAAAGAATTTTCAAAAAGATTATACATTTTTTTATTAATAAATGAAAATTGAACAATTAATAATTTGAAAACTAGTTGAGCGAGTTTAAAAGGTATTTAAAAAATTTGAAATGATTCCAAAATAATTTAAAACGTGAAAAGATTTGAAAAGATTCAAATGTTTTAAACTAATACAAAATTCTTATAAAAATCCTCAGGAAAACTAAAAATATATATATATTTTTTTTCGGAAAATTAACTTAAAAAGAGTATTTAATAAAATTTTCACATAAGAATCTGGTTTATTTTAAGATAGTTTTTTAGTTTTACATGATTAAAAAAATTCGAGTTCCAAGATAATAAAACTATTATTCGATTCCTGGAAAAATTTTACCAATTCTTCTAAAACAAATACCTGGAAAATTTTTAAATGATTTTTTTTAAACAGTTTTTTTTAAAAATTATTAAAAAGATTTCAAAACAAAATTATATATGTTAAGATGTAGATTCTTGTATTTTTCATTTTTAAATACTTGTAGAAAATTAAAATAAAATAGAACAATGAAGACAAAAAAATTTTTTTAAGTGAAAAAACTCATCTCAGTGATAGAAAAGTTTTACTTTCTTGTAATTTTGGTTGTAATTTATTGTATTTATATGTGTAGATTTCTGTAAAAACAGTTTTAGTTTTCTTTACATTTTTGTAAAAAATTTCCAGCAGGGTAAATAGAGAAAAGATCTAGAAAAAAGTTTTTTTTTACATCCGAAAGGTCAAAGATTTAAACGTAAAAGGTTTTGTCTTAAAATCTCCAAGACCAATTTTTTAAATATAGCAGCTCTGAGAAAAATTTTTAAAGATTACTTCATTTGAAAGGGTAAAGTGGAATTATTCTGGTGGCAAATTTTTTTTCTACAACTATAAGTTTTGGGTAAAATATGTACTTTTTGTATTAAATCGTATAAAATGTAACAAAAAATTAAATTAAATACGAACAGTTAATTTTTACTTGTTATTTTAGGGTTTACAGGATTTTATATATTTTATTTTGGGAGTTGGACGTCACAAAAGCACTTTTAATTTTACGTACATTTCTGGAGGAAATTACAAATCTTTATAAAAAATACAAGATTTTACAAAAGTTGAAATATTAGGAAATTGCATTTAAAATTATTTAAAATAAATTATTCAAATAAAAATTCATATAAACTAAATTGCAATAAATTGCTGCAGAAAAACATAAATGTTGTATGTTTGTATTAATAATGACAATTTTATTAAAAAAATTAATAATCTTTAAGATACCATGAAGAAAATAATATCCTTTTGCTGAATTATGTTGGAGCTTTCTTAGTGGTTATTGAATTTCGATCCATAAATAACAATCGAAAAACTATAAATTTGGGAAAATTTAAGTTAGCTTAAGAGATATTGAGAATTTTTGAAAAGATCCCAACTTATTTCAAAACTTTTGAAGAGCTTTAAAGCTTTTAAAAAGAGAAAAGAAAACTCTTGAGATAGTTGGGAAAATTTAGAATTATTTTTTATGTTGCAAAATTAACTTTAAGAGAATGTTTAAAAAGATCAAAAAATAATTAATAAGAAACAATTTAACAATTATCAATTTGAAAAAATTTGAGGAAATCTTAGATATATTCAGAAGTTTTGAAAAAATCCTAAAATAATTTAGAATTTGAAAAGATTTTTAGAAAATTAAAACAAACTGTGAATTTTTGGAGATTTTCAATAACAAATTTGAAAAAATTACAAACTGATTTATTAACATTGTTAGAAAAACTAACAACACATTTTTTAAATTAATTTAAAAAGAATATTGAAAAAATCCCAAAATTTAGAAAAAAAGAATCTTAATGATATTAATGTAATTTTTCTACTTTTTTAGGTTTAAAAAGAAATTTCGGAAAAATTCGAGTACCAAGATAATAACAAAATATTTATTATAGATTCCTGAAAATGTTTTAAAATATTTTTTTATCCCAATTTTTCAAAGAATATTTGAAAAGATATTAAAACCAATTTCGATGTGTAAATTAACGCTTCCAGTTTCAAGATACTGTAAATAATATAATTTTGTAAATTAAAAATTTTTGTATTCCCTCTTCAATTTTTATTATTAACAATGAATAAAAAAGAAAGTACATCCTTCGCGGGAATAATAGAAAAAAGTTGTGAGCTGCAGTAACTTTTGTTTTGATTTATTGTATTTATTTGCAGATTCCTGTAGAAATGGTTTTTTCTACTTGTTTGTAAAAATTTTCCACCACAGAAATTCAAAGCAGAAAAAGCTTTCTCTGCAATAGTTCTGAAATGTTATTACTTTTTTTACGATAAAAAGAGTTGTTATTAAAAGGGATTGAAAATAATATATTGAGTCGAATTGAATTTGTTAATAAACAATTTGATAACTAAACATTAATAACCTTTGATGGTGAATTGTACTTTTCGCGAAAAGTATGCGTAGAAAAAAAGCAAGGCTATAAAACCTTGAACTTTAAAAATGTTCCAGTTTCAGTCACGGAATGCATAATTTTATTGCGAAAACACCCTTCATTTCCGTGAGATTTAACCAGATAATTTTTTTTTCATTTGGAATCTTAACACTCGATTGGACAAATGTAAATCAGACACACCCTCCTGCGTGACCTGAATGCGGAAATGAAGGTCCTTTTCAATTTCATTGCATAGCTTAGGGTTGAGAGGGAAAATCATTATGAGAGGAGTATTTCCCAGAGTGGCTGCAGGTCAGGAAAAACCTGGAAACCCAGAAAATGTCAAGGATTTAAAAAAAAAAATTTTTAATTTGAAAAAAAATCTTCTTACTCACTTTTTAAAGATAAAGTTACTATAGTCATTGTTTTAAATGAAACTATATTGGTCAACTCTTTTAAAATAAATTAACACATGGGTTAAATTTTAAATAAATTTTAATAATTTGAAAGTGTTTCAAAGGATTTTAGTGATTTCAGGTTATTTTTTAAAATTCTAGGGAATTTTCAAGAGATTTTACAAGTTTTAAGGAATTTCAAACACTTGAAAGAATATTAAACATTTTAGGGTATTTTTAATGAATTCAAGGGACTTTAAAAAGATTTAAATCATTTTGATTTATCCCAAAAAAATTAAAGAGACTTTTGGGTTTTTTTAAACTACTTAAGAATTTTTAAAAGCTTTTAAAAGTTTCAATAGATTTCAAAATATTTGAAACATTATCGGGTATTTTAAAAGAATTCAATACATTTTTAATATATTTTAATATCATAAAGGTATTTCAACCGGTTTTAGAGATTTTTTTAACTATAGAGCTAAACGAATTTGCAAGGGTTTTACAACGGTTTTGAAGGATTTTAAACATTTTAGGGTATTTTAAGAGATTCCAAAGCATTCTAAAGATATTTCAATAATTTGAAGGTATCCTGAAGAATTTTAGAGACTTTAGTATATTTTTTGAACTTCTAAGAAATTTTCAAAAATTTCAAAGAATTTCAAAAGATTTATTTTTACGACATCTTATGAAGTTTTAGGACCTTTCAAAAATTGTAAAAGATTTCAAGGAATTTGAGACATTTTATATTATTTTTAGGGAATTTAATGCATTTTAAATAGATTTTAATACTATAAAGGTATTCCAACGGATTCTAGATATTTTAGGATATTTTCTTAAATTCAACGAATTTTCAAAACTTATAAAAATTTTGAAGGGATTTCAAAAGATTTCAAGGGATTTGAAGTATGTGAGCGATTTCGAAAGAATTTAATGTATTTTTATTATATTTTATTACTTTAAAGGTATTCTAAAGAATTTTACAGACGCTAGGGTATTTTAGTAACTTCTAAGAAATTTTTAAGAGCTTTCAAAAATTTCGAGGAATTTCAAAATATTTTAAAGGATTTTAAACATTCAGGGTATTTAAAAAATTCTAAGGCATTTTTAATAGATTTTCATAATGTTAAGAAATTCCAAAGAATTGGAGGACTTTTAGGGTATTTTAGAAGAATTGACTGCATTTTTAATATATTTTAATACTATAAAGGTATGCCAATGGATTTGAGAGATTTTAGGATATTTTTTAATAATCCAACAAATTTTCAAGAGCTACAAAAATTTCAAGGAATTTGAAAAGATTTCAAAGGATTTCAAACATTTGAGGATATTTTTAATTAATTGAAGGCATTTTGAATAGATTTCCATAATATGAAGGTATTCCAAAGTATTTCAAAAACTTTTATTGTATTAAAAAAGAATTCAGAGTATTTTAAATTGATTTTATTACCATAAAGGTATTCCAATGGATTTTAGAGATTTTACGATATTTTTTTATCAGCCAACGAATTTTCAGGAACTATACAAAAGATTTAAGAAATTTGAAAAGATTTAAAGGGATTTGCCACATTTTAGGGTATTTTAAGAGAATGAAATATATTTTTAATGTATTTTACAACTGCATAGGTATTCCAAAGCATTTTTTGAAACTGTAGGGTATTTTTAAAAAATTTGAGAAGTTTTCAAGAGATATAAAAAGTTTCAAAGGATTTCAATAGATTTAAAACCTTTTTGGGTATTTTAAATGATTCAACGGAATTTCTAATTCATTTCCATAACATAAAGACATTCCAAAAAAATTTAGGGATTTTGGGGCTTTTTGATAGAATTTAATGCATTTTTAATAGATTTTAATACTACCAAGGTATTCCATCTAATTTTCAAGAGATATACAAAATTTCAAGGGATTTGAAAAGATTTTAAGGGATTTTAAACATGGTCGGGTATTTTAAAAGAATTCAATGTATTTTTAATAGATTTTATTAGTGTTAAGGTATTCTAAAGGATTGTAGAGATTTTAGGGTATTTTTAATCATTTAAGGAATTTTCAAGAACTATAAAAAGTTTAAAGAGATTTCAAAAGATTTTTAAGGATTTTAAACGTTTTAGGGTATTTTGAAAGATTCCAAGGCATTTTAAATATATTTCCATAATATAAAGGCATTCCAAAGAATTTAAGGTATTTTAGGGTATTTTAATAGAATTTAATGAATTTTTAATAGATTTTAATACTATAAAGGTATTCCAACAAATTTTCAAGAACTATGCAAACTTTCAAGAGATTTCAAAAGTTTTCAAAGGATTTGAAACAGGTTAGGGTATTTTAAAAGAATTCAATTTATTTTTAATAGATGTTATAAGTTTTAAGGTATTTCAAAGAATTTGAAATAATTTAGGGTTGCTTTTAATTATTTCAGGAATTTTCAAGAGCTATAAAAAGTTTCAAGGGATTTCAAAAGATTTTAGAGGAATTTAAACGTTTTACGGTATTTTAAAAGAATTCAATGTATTTTTATTATATTTTATTACTTTAAAGGTATTCTAAAGAATTTTAGAGACGCTAGGCTATTTTAGCAACTTCTAAGAAATTTTAAAGGGCTTTCAAACATGTTAAGGAATTTCAAAAGACTTTTAAAGGATTTTAAACATTTTAGGGTATTTTAAAAGATTCCAAGGCATTTTTAATAGATTTTCATAATATAAATACATTTCAAAAAAGTAAAGGGATTTTAGAGTATTTTAATTGAATTCAATGCATTTTTAATATATTTTAATACTATAAAGGTATTCAAATGGATTTTAAAGATTTCAGGATATTTTTTTATCATCCAACGAATTTTCAAGAGTTATATAAAACTTTCAAGGGATTTCGGAATATTTTAAACGATTTTAAGCATGTTAAAATATTTAAAAAGAATTCAATGCATTATCAATAGATTTTACTACTTTAAAGGTATTCCAAAGGATTTTAGAGATTTGAGGGTGTTTTTCAAACATTGAAGAAGATTTTAAGGGCTATGAAAAGTGTCAAGGGATTTCAAAAGATTTGAAAGGATTTTAAACATTTTAGGGTATTTTAAAAGATTCCAGGGAATTGTAATAATATTTCAATAATTTTTAAGGTATTTTAAAATTTTTTAGAGACGTTAGGGTATTTTTGCAGGTTCTAAGAAATTTTCAGGAGCGTTAGAAAATTTCAAGAAATATCAAAATGTCTCAAAGGATTTTAAATATTTTAGGGCATTTTAAATGAATGCCAGATCTTTTTAAATATATTTTAATACGTTTAAGGTATCCCAACGGATTTTAAAGATTTTAAGGCAGTTTTTAAAAAAGCAAGGAATTTTCAAGTGCTTTAAAACGTTTCAAGAAGTTTCAAAAGATTTTAAAGGAAAAAAAACAAAACATTTAAGGGTATTTTAGAAGATTCCAAGGAATTTGTAATAGATTTCCATAATATGAAGGTATTCTAAATAATTTAAGGGATTTTAGGGTATTTTTTTACATCCACGGAATTTTCAAAAGTTTTACAAAGTTTCAAGAGCATTTTAAACGATTTGAATAGATTTTAAATATTTTAGGGTATTTTAGGAGATTTCAAAGCATTTTGATCAAATTTAAAAATTTAAAGATGTTTTAGCTGTTTTTTATTAGATTTTGGAGATTTCAGGGAATTTTGTTATATTCCAAGGAATTTTTAAAAATTTAAAAAGTTTCAACGGATTTCAAACGATTTCAAAAGATTTTAAACATTTTATCGTATTTAAAAATAATAAAAAATATAAATTTTAGGGGTTTCATAAAATTGTTTAAACCTTAAAATAATTTTCAAGATGTGGAAACAGTTTCAAGGGATTTTAGAGATTTTAGGGTATTTGTAAAACAGCCAAGAAATTTTTATACAAGAAAAAGAGTGTCTAATAATATAATTTTACGGAATTTTATAAACTGAAGATTATAATTGATTAGAACTTAATTTAAAAAAAATAGGCATTAGTTTAAGAAAAATTTTGCAGTCAAATTTTAGAGGAAACATTTGTGTTGTTACGTAAGGAATATTTTAAAAATTTTACCGAAAAAAAAAGGAATTTTCAAGCTCAAAGGAGAAATTTTCTACAGAAACTTTACTTTTCAACCTAATTTGAACTTTTTAGAAAAATAGTTAAATTTTTTTTTAAATATATGAATTTGCAACTAAAATCTTAAAATTTTCTTACCGAAAATATTGATTTTTACAAAAAGGCTTATTTAACACAAAATAGTCGAATTTGCTAATATTTTCGAACCAAAAAGAAAACTTGTCCTGAATGTAGTGAAATTTCTGACAAAATAATTCATTTTCTGTCAAATAGTTAAATTTTAAGCCAGAAGAAAAATGAAACAAAAATGTAAAATCTTCTTCAAAAATTAGTTTAACATAAGAAATGAACTACAGTTGAACTTTTTACCACAATATGCAGTTGTTTACAGAGTGGAACTAAACACCAACCAAGAAAGAAACAAAAATCCACTGTATTGTTATATTTTCAAACAAAAAATACGTATTTTCGACGAAATGGTTGCATTTTCAGATCGAAAATAAGAAATAAAAAAAATATTTTTTAACCAAAAAATAGTTGAATTTTTAACAAAATGTATATATTATTAACCAAAATAGATTAATTTTGAAGAAAAGACCTATTAGTTGCTATTTTTTCAAACAAAAAAGCTCTAATCCAAATTGTACACTTTTAAATTAAATTTTAAAAACTGGAAAATTTTATTACAAAGGATTTGAAATTATATCATTTCTAATTTAAAGCATATAAAATCAATCAATTTCATTTTGAATATAAGAATTGCGAATTTCAATGATTAAGGATTATAAGAAATTTTTGAAAATATTACAAGTTTAAGACGTTAAAAATAAAATTTTGAAATTTCGACTATTTAAAATTTAAAGATATCAAAACTGTATTATTTCTCATTAAAAGCTTTCCAAATTAAAAAATTTCGTATTAAATTTGGTTTTAAATGTACAATTTTATTAAAAAGGAGTTAAAATTGGATCATTTCTAATTCAAAGCCTTTAAAATTAAACAATCTTATTTTAGATTAAAGAATTTTGAATCTCAATAATTTAAGATTAAAATTTAAAAAATAGCACAAATTAAAAACTTTAAAAGTGGAATATTTTTAGATTAGAATTTCGAAAATTCACAACAACTTTCTTCTGAAGATTATCCTCTTAGTTATACATTTTATTATTTGATTGAAAAATTAATAATTTTCTTAAAAAGGCATCTATCTCGGCTGCAAATTGTTTACAATTTTTATTTTTGGTCTTAGGAAGTGAACTGGAATCTTCTTTGGATGAAAATTTAACTATTTTTTCAAATATTCCATTTTTTGTTTAAATCATCTGTTTTAGGAGAAATTTCATCTTTCTTAAATAAAACTGTTACTTGCTTCAAAATTCATATTTTAATCGTAAAAACTCGACTGAAATTTTTTTCAACAGAAAATTTGATTATTTTTTGGAAAATTTATCTTTTTATTTTTAAACTTCATATGTTTAGAAGAAATTTCTTTTTTTTCAAATAAAATTAAACTTTTCAGTTAAAAATTCTTCTTCTTTGTTTGAATATTAAACTAATTTGTTTAAGAGATTTCATTCGATCACTTTTTGAAGAAATCACTTTTTTTTAAAAGGCTTATGTCTGGTTACAAATTTAACTGTTAAGTGGAAAATACTTTTTTTAAATTCATTTCATAACAGAAAAAGCAACTTTTCCATTTTTTAAAATTGATCTTTTTTGTTTAAAAATTCATCTCTTTTAGTACAAAATAATTTTTTAGTTTCAAATTTCATTTTTGTTTGGTAAAAATACATCAGTTTCGTAGAAAATTAATTTTTTTGCTGAAAAAGTCATATTACTTATTTGAAAATTCAATTTTTTTAGAGAAAATTTCTCTTCGGGCTTAGAAGTTCAATAATTTAAATAACTATTATTTATTTTTTTAATAAAAAATTTGTATTCTTTGAAAATTCGTATTTTTGCTTTTAAAATTATTTCTTTGTTAAAAATTTAAGTCTTTTGTTAAAAACTCAAGTATTTTGATTAAAAACCATATTTTATATGAGAAAAAACATTTTTTTTCATTAAATTAATAAATTTAAAAATCTGAAATTTGTCACACGCTTTGTGCTTGTAACAAGTTATTATCCAAGTCTGGCGGTCGCCCTGATTTTCTTCAATCAGTGTCACAATTAGTCATCTTAAATTGAAGTACTGAAGCAAATTGTCCCATTAAGCAGATACGGTCCAGATCTAGATGAAAATCTTTATCAACCTTACCCCAGAGAATTGCCCCAAGGAAGAATTTTCTTAGTAAATTTTAGTTATTAATACCGCAAATTTAATTTAATTCATAAAAAAAATCCTAGAACGCGGATCATTTGCTTTTGACAAATTCAAATTGAAAGCGTTTGAAATTTTAAAAAAATTGTAGGAAATGATTTTGAGTTCATAATGTTCCAATCTAAAATATTTTAGACAAGTAAAGTTTTGAAAAAAAAAACAATATTTCAAATGAAATAAAAAGGAATTAAAGTTGTATTTTTTAATAAAAGTATTTAAAATTGGATGATCTTGAATTTAAAAAAAGTTTTAACTGAAGTTTTCAAAATTCAAAACATTCAAAAACTAAAATTTTTTCATTTAGACAATTTTATTACAAAGTAGTTAAAATTAAAAACTAAATTAAATATTTTAGGGCACAAGCTTCCAGAATTATATAAGTCCAAATTTTTATTAATTTACAAAAAATACGATTTAAAGTAAAGATTAATTGGACAAAATTAATTTCGAATTTAAATTTAATTAATTCTGAATGTTTTTAATTAGAAATAATACCATTTCCACTACTCAGAAATTTGATGTCTTTACGACATCGTTACGACATCTTTACGACAACTTTACGACATCCTATGTCTATTTCGTTAAGGTGTCTTTACGATATCGTAACTAAGTCGTATGATCTGACGATGTCTTTACGATATCGCAAAGACACCGAAACGACATGGACATAGGATGTCGTAAAGATGTCATAAAGATGTCGTAACGATGTCGTAAAGACGTCGCCAAATTTTGTGCCCACTGGGAAATCCTGATTTTATAACAATTTCCTTGCTAATTTCTTAATTATTTCCTAATCATTCTAAAAAAACGTTAAAAATTTTTAAATCAGTTTGAAAAAACAATTTTTCAATTAAACTATTGAGTAGATTCTTTAATTTTCTATGATTTAAATTTTATAATTCGGAATTATGATGGGAAACGCAAAAATGTTCTCAATCACAAATTAAAATTTTGCGATAAAAATTAAAAGGGTTGAATTTCAAAATTAAAGTGATCAACATTCAAATCTTTTCACTTTCAAATTGTTTAATTTTGAATGCTTTTAATTAGAAATAATACTACTTGCATTCCTCTAATATTAAACGATATATTTTTAAAAATTCTATCAGAAAAATATTTAATTTTTAACGCTCGCTAAAAAAATTATAAAAAATGTACTTGGAAAAAATGAAGAAAAAAAGTCTCAGTAATAAGTGAATCCTAATTTTGTAACAATTTCCTTAATTACTTCCTAACTATTTCTGAAACATTCTAAAAAAACGTTCAAAATTTTTAACTCAGCATAAAAAAACAATTTTGCTGTTAGAAAATTGAATAATTTCTTTAATTATTTATGGTTTCAATTTTTCAATTCTGAATTATCACGGTAAACGAAAAAATGTTCCCAATTAAAATTTTATATTCTGCTACAAAAATTAAAATGATTGAATTCCAAAATTAAATTTATCAACATTTCAATCTTTTCACTCTTAAATTTTTCAATTCTGAATGCTTTTAATGAGAAATAATACAGTTTGCATTTCTCTGAAATTTAAACGATCTATTTTTGAAAGTTATATTAGAAAAATATTTTATTTTTAACGCTCGCTAAAGGAATTATAAAAATGTGAAAATTTAAAAATTTGATTGTGGGAAAAAATACAAAAAATGAAGTCTGAGTAATAAGTAATTTGTAACACTTTCCTCATTTATTTCCTAATTATTATAAAAAAAAAACGTTTAAAATTTTAAACTCAGTTTGAAAAAACAATTTTTCTATTAAACAATTGAATAATTTCTTGAATGTTGTACGGTTTTAATCTTGTATTTCTGAATTATCGTGGTAAACGCAACATTTTTCGAAATCACAAGTTTAAATTTTGCGATAAAAATTGAAAGGGTAGAATTTCGAAATTAAGTTTATCAAAATTCAAATCTTTTCAATTCCCAATTTTTCAATTCTGAATGCTTTTAATTAGAAATAATACAATTTACATTCTTCTAAAATTTAAACGATCTATTTTCGAAAATTATATTTGAAAAATATTTAATTTTTAAAGTTAGCTAAAAAATTATAAAAATGACAAAATTAAAAAATTTGATTGTGAAAAAAAATACAAAAAATAAAGTATGAGTAATAATTAAATTCTGATTTTGTAACACTTTCCTCCATTATTTCCTAACCATTTCATAATTATTCTGAAAAACGTTTAACATTTGAAACTCAGTTTGAAAAATCAATTTTTCTTTTAAACAGTTGAATAATTTCTTCAATTTTTTATGATTTCAATGTTGCATTTCTCAATTATCACGGTAAACCCAACATTTTTCCAAATAAGAAGTTTAAATTTCAAGATAAAAATAAAAAGGGTAGTATTTCGAAATTAAATTTATCAAAATTAAAATCTTTACACTTTTTATAGTTTCAATTCTGAAGGATTTTAATTATAAATAATACAATTTGCATTCCTCTGAGATTCAAAGGATCTGTTTTTGAAAATTCTGTTAGAGAAATATTTATTTATTAGAGCTCGATGAAAAAATTAAAAAAATTGTAAAAATTAAAAAATTTTATTGTCAAAAAAAAGAAGAACAAAAAAGTTTGAGTATTAAGAAAAACCTGATGTTGTAACACTTTCCTTAACGCGATTTCTTCCTATCCGGAGTTGCATGTTTTTTATGAGGGAGTCATAAACTCTTTTTACAGTTGAGTTGGATTTGTCAGACATAAAAGAGGCAACTTGTGATTGTAGTGAGAATGTATTATTCAAGAGGGAAAATTTAAGGTTGTTGGCAATATTTACACCCCGTTTGCACAGTATTTACTATCGAAAAAGATAAACTACAAAAGCTTTGCACTAGTTTATGACTTTTAAAAAAAAGTCATAAAATTAGCATCTTTGCCTTTAAAAAAGTAGCCCAAACTCTTGAATAAGTAGAAATCATTGGAATTTTTATTTAATTTTTTTTATTACATAAAAAATGAGATCCAGTCTCATTTAAAAGCAAAAAGAAATTCATTTTTCTATTTGAAAAATTATTGTAACAAATTTTCACTTACAATCTTTGTTCTTCATTCCAAAAAAATCAACCTTAATTTTCGTTGTTTCTCTTTTAAAATTTATATCCTACTGGATATGTAACAATTAAAAACAATTATTCCTTTCGTCATTTTTTTTAGATATTAAACTATAACCACTGAATTATTAGAAGTGAAGGACTTTTTATTATTAAATTCTCTTTATCGTAAGAATTGAAAATAAAGTGTAAACAAAAGCTTTCTTTTCCACAATAAAATTAAATATTATAAAAACAAAGGTTTTACGGTATCACCAAAAAAATTTGGTTACAGGAAAAAACTTTTGATGGAGGACGACTGAAAAATTCCGAAAAATAAAATTCCCGACACTGTAGAATTCCCGAATTAGAAAATTCCCGAATAATCAAATTCACGAATAATTAAAATTGCCGAAAAATAAAAATACCAATTTGGAAAATTCCTAAATAATAAAATACACAAATAATCAAATTACCGAAACATAAAAATACCGAATTAGAAAATTGCCGAAAAATGAAATTCGCCAATATTAAAATTGCCGAAAAATAAAACTACTGAATTGAAAAATTCCCGAATAATAAAATTTCAGAATTATAAAATTCCCGAATTGGAAAGTTCCAGAATAATAAAATTCCCGACAGAAAATTGCCGATTTATAAAATATGCGAATTGGAGAATTCCCGAGTTTCAACAATTAGAATTTTTTATAAATATATTTTATTGATTACGAATACAACAATAAGATATTAGTTTCAAAAATTATTTGTAACATGTAAGATTTTGAAGTTAATTTTTAAAATTTAAAATAGCAATTCAGTATTTAATGAGGTGTAAGGTTTGATCCAATAAAAATCCACCCTCAATTTTCTCCGAACCTAATGCTATTTTCTAATTAAACCTATTTTGTGTTGATCCAACAAAATAGATTCGATCCAATAAAATAGATTCGAAATTTTAAATGTTGAAAATAATTTTTGAAACTAATATCTTATTGTTGTAGTTTTAATCAATAAAATATATTTATAAAAAATTCTAATTTTTAAAATTCAGGAATTTTTTAATTCTGTAATGTTATAAACTGTCGGAATTTTATTATTAGGGAATTTTCCAATTCGAGAATTTTATAATTCTGAAATTTTATTATTCGGGAATTTTCCGATTCGGTATTTTTATTTTTCGGCAATTTTATTATTGGCGAATTTTATTTTTCGACAATTTTTCAATTCGGTATTTTTATTTTTCTGTAATTTTATTATTCGTGTATTTTATTATTTGGGAATTTTCCAAATCGGTATTTTTATTTTACGGAAATTTTATCATTCGCGAATTTGATTATTCGGGAATTTTCTAATTCGGGATTTTTACAGTGTCGGGAATGTTATTTTTCGGGATTTTTCAGTCGTCCCATTGATAGTTTATAAAGTAGTTACTAAAGTTTTTCATTTTACAGGAAAATGCTTTTTTTACGATTTTATTTAATTAAGTATAACTAAAAATTATTATTTAAAAAATAAACTTAAATCAAATAATCAAATATAGACATAAACTTCTAAAAACAAAATTATTTTTAAATGGGTTGCAATTAAAAATTAAAAGTTTGTTTTTCCAAACGTTTTTAATTTTTTCACTTAGTTACAGAAAATCACTGGAATTTTTGAAAATTTAAAAAAAAGTTTTATTGGTGGTGGGAAATTTTTAAAGTATCAAAATTATTAATTTGTTAAATTTATTCTATGGAAGCGAAAGCTATACACAAAATATTTTTGCGTATTATGTTCGGTAGCAAATAAGAAATCCAAATTAAAAATAATATCAAAATTTCTGTTGAATACACGAATTTTTTTTAATATAAGAAAAATTATTTTTTGGGATAAGATTTAGATTAACATTTACTTTTTAAAAATTCATCAAAATTATTTTTAATTCCCTACCGAATTCAAAAAATTTGTCTCGAAATTAATGGCAGGCAAATTCCTGAAAGATTTCATTACATTTTAAAACTATTTAAGAAATTCTCCACAAAATACTTGGAGTAAATTCCGTATTGATTTTGGTGAACTTTCAAGGATTTGGGCGATTTTGCCCAAAATAATTCTAGGAAAATTTTCTACCGATTTAAGTTTTAGTTGTTTTGGAAATTTTCTTAAAAATAACTTCAGGAAAATTCTTAAGCTATTTCGGTTTAATTTAGCATGTTTGATCATAAATATATTATTTAAAAATTAGGTTTTAATTTAAACGTAAAAGCAAATATTAAGAACAATTTTTTTAAATGTTCATTTTCAAACGTAAAGAGCTTTACGTGAATAAAAACTGAAAGTTTTCTAAAATTAATGGATTATAATATAATTCTTTTTTATTTCCAAATTGTAAAATAATTTAAGAAATAAGAAAACTTTTCTAAATTTTCTAGGGTTTATTCAGTATCTTACTAATTCACATAAGTTCTGTACAAAATAGAAATATCAGGCAAATATTTGAAAAATATTTTATTTTGATTTCATCAGGACTTATTAATAGTTGAAATAAATTCCCTGTTCAATTTACAGTTATTTCCGGCTTTACACTTTTAAAATTAACAAAATAAAAATGAAAAAACACCAAAGATTGTAAAAAACTTTATTTTAGTTTATAACTTTTTTTGGAAAATATTTGCACACAATCAAATGTTCTAGGTTTTTTATCTAATTTATTTATAAAGTTTCTGTACATATTGAAAATATTCCCTGCAAATATGATAATTTTATAAAAAAGTTAGAAATAGATTTTTTATCAATTTTGAAAGGAAAACTGCTAATAGTTGAGGAAAAATTCCCTATTTATTTCCGCTTATCTCTGATTTTCTACTGGTTAAATTGAAAAAAAAATTGGGAAAATACACAAAATGTTCCAGGGTTTCTTTATTTTGTAACCTCTCTGCAAAATTTCAATAAATAATAGAAATATTTCCTGCAAAAATGATCATTTTCCACTAAAATTGGAAAAAATTTGTTTCAATATTAACGGGAAAACTACCAAAAGAAGGAAAATTCTCTATTATATTTTGGGTTACTTCCGACATTATTCTGGTAAAATTACTTTAGAAAAATGAGAAACTACCCAAAATATTCTAGGGTTTCTTTATTTCCCATTTTTTCGAAAAACTACCAATAACCACAATTTTCCACAAATATTGGAAAAGGCATTTCTTTCAATTTTAGCAAAAAAATTGCCATAGAAAGAAAAAACTAATAAAATTACTTACAAAGTGGAAAAATTCCCAAAATGTCAACGGGTTTCTTCATTCCCTAAGTTATAGGGAAAATTGCCATACTGAGTGGAAATATTTCCTTCAGAAACGATAATTTTTCTCGAAAATATTGGAAGATTTACAAATTATTGTGGTTTTTTGAATAAATAGGTGTAATAAATTTAAGTAAATTTTAAAATGATTTTAGGGACACTGACCAACTTGAAGGGTGGACACGTGGTCCACATGGGCAGCATCCACTGCTCGTACGCTTTCTTCTACGGGCGCACCAATCCTGGCCCATTATCACTTACATCCTCTTCACATCCCTTTATAGTTAACACTTTGTAAAGTTCAACATTTTCGCATTTTCATTTTCAGATTCAAAATCTTTAATTTTTTACTGGTTTAAAATCATAAATTATAATCATGGAATTTTGTAATTCCGGGAACTATGCTGCTTAGGGTGTCCAAAATTAACTTGAATTTTTGAATTTTGCATTTTGCAAACGCTACATCTTAAGTTTTTCCATTTCGTGAAAAAGTAGTACTATAAATTTTCATTTATTAAAAAAAATTGTTTAAATGTTCCGCTGGGCCGTTTTAGCGCCGCAAATAAATTTTCTTTAATTTCAATTTAAAACAAAAATTGAAGCTGAAAAATTATGTCACCCGTCAAATTTTTTTTTTATAAACTGGTCAAAACTAATATCAATTTTTAATTTATTCACTTAGTTTGACAAAAAAAGATGACTTTCCTGTCGTAAATAATGAATTTTAAATCCAAATGGACGAGTTTGCAACAGAATAATTGAATTTTCAACCAAAGAAAACAACCTTTTAATAATGTAGTTAAATTTTGAACAAAATAATTTAATTTTCAACTGAAAACAGTTGTATTTTTAACCAAATAGTTGAATTTTCAACCAAATCGTTGAACTTTTGATGCAAAATAGATCAATTAAAAAAATGTTTTTCGAACAAATTGGTTAAACTGAGTATTTCGATTTTTAAACAAAAAATATTTATTCAAAATGAAAAACGTAATAGTAGATATTTCAACCAAGAAAGATTTTAATTTTCATTAAAAAAAATTAATATCCACTAAAACAGATCAAACTTCAAAGCCAAAATGATGAATTTTTAACAAACATTTGAATTTTCTGCTGAAAAAGGATGACTTGTTAACAGAATTGTTGAACGTGAAATACAATAATAAAATTTTTAACTAAAAAAATAATTAAAGACCATAATCCTAACTTCGTAAGATTTTTTATTTACGCCACCCTTAGGATGCAAAACAAACAACTGTTTTTGGTAGAAAAAATACTGCCTCGAATTTTTTTGATTTTAAGAAAAAATAAAGGTTCTCCTTCGCCGTTTTAGGTCTGAAAATGAATTTTTTTGGCTTTAAATTTTTGATCGGTATTTTTGTTTGACCTGGAATAAATATTTTTAATTCATTACCTACAGAAAATATAGCCCTCATATTATAGAAAAAATCATTATAATGAAATTACATTTTTGTATCTTTAAATTTGTATTTATAAAAAATTATAAACTAAGCAAATTTATTTCCATACCTGAAACTTCCTAGCGGAACATCTAAACAATTAAAAAAAATGTATTGCATTTACATTATTTCATTTTTCTTTTACATTAAAAAAAAGTTAGGTATTTTGTTTTCAAAATCCAAAAAGACACATTTTTTAGGCACTAGTTTTTTCTATGTTGCTTTGTAAATTTGCAATAATATTAATTATTTAAACTATTTCCCTTGAAAAATTAAGAGCTTGGCCGTTTTTCTACCTGTCAATTTGTTTATAAATTCAACTACGAATGTCTATCTGATGTCTATTTTCTATGCTGCCTCGTAGATTTGCAAGAAGTATTAATTATTTAAATATTTTCGAATAAAAATTAGGAGTTTGGTTTTCTTTCTAAGATTTAATTCCTTTACGAAGTCCATTAAGAATTTCTATCCGATAACACTTTTCTATGTATCTTTGTAAATTTACAAGAACTATTGATTATTTACATAATGTCGATTAAAAAATTAAGAGTTTGTTGCTTTTTATGAATAAGCTCCATTTTTACAGATTTAACTAAGAATATCTTTCCGATTTTTTTTATGAAACTTTGCAAATTTACATGAATATTGATTATTCAAACTATTTCCATTAAAAAATTAACAGTTTGGCTTTTTTCTACTGGTTAATTTGTTCATAAAGTCAACTAAGAACGTCTATCCGAAGTGCCTTTTCTATGTTGCATGGTAGATTTTTAAGAAGTATGAATTATTTCAACATTTTCAAATGAAAATTAACAATAAATTTACAAGAACTATTAATTATTTAAACAATTTTGAATAACAAATTAAGGTTTTGGTATTTTTTACGAATAAGCACAATTTTTTACAGATGTAACTAAGAATATCTTTCCGATTATTTTTTTATGAAACTTTGCAAATTTACATGAATATTAATTATCCAAACTATTTCAAATAAATAATTTAGAGTTTAGCCCTTTTTCTATGATTAAATGTGTTTACGAAGTCAACTAAGAATGTCTATTCAATGAGTATTTTCTATGTTGCTTTCTAAATTTACAAGAACTATTAATTATTAAAACAATTTCGATTAAAAATTAAGAGTTTCGTTTTCTTTCTGCGAGTCAATTTGTTATGGAGTCTACTAAGAGTGCCTATCCGATGACTCTTATCTATGTTGCTTTGTGAATTTAAAAGAATTATTAATTATTGAAACATTTTCGATTTAAAATTAAATGTTTGGTTTTCTTTCTAAAATTTAACTTGTTAACGGAGCCCACTCAGAATGTCTATCCAATAACACTTCTCTGTGTTTCTTTTTAAATTTACAAGAACTGTTAATTATTTTAAAAATTTCGTTTAAAAAATTAAGAGTTTGGTCTGTTCTTACGAATCGAATCAACTTTTTTACAGATTTAACTACGAATATTTTTCCGAATATTTTTCTAATGAAATTTTGCAAATTTACATGAATATTAATCATTCAAACTATTCCGATTAAAAAATTAAGAATTTGACCTGTTTTCTATGATTAAATGTCTTTACGAAGTCAATATAGAATGTCTATATGATGACTCTTTTCTATGTTTCTTTCTAAATTTACAAAAACTATTAATTACTTAAAAAATTTAGATAACACGATTAAGAGTTTGGTATTTTTTCTATTAATAAGCGCAACTTTTTATAGGTTTAACTCAAAATATCTTTCCGATGATTTTTTGTTCTATGATACTTTGCAAATTTAAAAGAATATTAATTATTTTAACTATTTTGATTAAAAAGTTTAGAGTTTGACTTTTTTCTACGAGTAAATTTGTTTATAAAGACAACTAAGATCGTCTATCTGATGTGCCCTTTCCATGCTACATCGTCGATTTTCAAGAAGTAATAATTGTTTAAGCATTTTCGAATAAAAATTAAGAGTTTGATTTTATTTCTAAGATTTACTTAGTTTACGGAGTCTACTAAAAATATTTAAACGAGTCTTTTCTGGGTTGTTTTGTAATTTTACAAGAACTATTAATTATTTAAACAATTTAGATATATTATTAAGAGTTTGATCTCTTTTTAGAAATAAGCTCAATTTTTTAACAGAATTAACTAAGAATATATTTTCGATGATTTTTTTCTATGATTCTTAGAAAATTATAATTATTAATGATTTTAGCCATGATTATCAACATCTTAAGAGTTTGGCTACCTTTCAAGCAAGAAACAAAAAATTTTCTTCTGACTGAACTAAGAATATCTTTTCGATGACTTTTTTCTGTGTTTCTTTGTAAATTCCCAAATATTATTTATTATTTCAACAAGTTTTATAAGCAAATTCAGAGTTTAGCTATTTTAAAAATAAAAGGTTCAATTTTTTTAAGAAGTCAACTAAGAATGTCTTTCGATGAGTATTTCCTACGATACTTTGAAAATTCAAAATAATTGTTAATCAATAGAATAATTTTCATAAACATATTCAGAGGCTGGGTATTTTTTAAATAATGAAGGCAATTTGTTTACGGAGTTAACTAAGATTGTCTTTGCGATGATTCTTTTCTCATTTATTTGTTAAATTAACAAGAATGTATTATTATTTAAACAACTTTCATTAAAAAATCAGAATTTGGCTATTTTCAACGAATAGGCTCAGTTTTGTAAAAATTTAACTAAGGACGTTTTTCCTATTAATTATACTTATCAAGTTTTCAAAACTTATTATTTAAACTAATTTCATGATCAAATTAAGAGTTTGGCCATCTTTCGAAGAATAGGCTGAATTTGTTTACGGAATCAACAAAGAATGTATTTCCAATTACTTTTTCCTAAAATACATTGCAAATTTACAATAATGATTTATTATTCAAATAATTTTCATTAACAAATTCAGAAATTGACTATTTGTCGTATTTTGGCCCTTCTAAACATTTAAACAAATTTATTTGTATAATAAAATGTATGTACTATATATTTAATAAGAATTAAAAAAATAATTAAGTTTTTATAATGGTGAAAACGTTTATTTTCATTAATTTTAGTTTTTTTTCTTTTTCTAATTTTCTTCCAGTAATTTAATAACGTATTTAAGTAAGTTATCAAATATCCTATAACTCATTGAATTTTCAAATAAAATAATTGTCAGCAAATTAGTTAATAATGATAATTTTTACAAAATATATTCCAATGTAATATCCTCCTTTTTGCCAGTCGGAAAGTTATTTCTTTTCCATCAAACCAACTTAACATCATAAGTGAGTGTAGTCTTAAAAATAATAAATCAGTAAATAAAAATAAATGAAAAAATGAGATATTTGTACAATTTTTATAAATACTACCTAAATAAATAATAATTTAATAAACAAAGAGGGAAATTTGTTTCTCTTGATTCAATGGTCCTTTTTCTGGGTGACTGTAGCCTGACATACAGTGCTAGCTGGCGCGCTGCATTTTATAGGCGCAAAAGAAACTCATTTTGCAATTGCAAAAAAACAACAAGGATACATAAAAAAAATGGCTCTGCTCCCTTCAGTAAAATTGCCTTCAGATTATGTGGTTAAAACATTACATCATACAATGCATTTTTTGTAGACGTATTATGGATGTGGCTAAATCCCAAGTCATTTTGAGAGCCTTAATCGTAAATTGCATGGGTAAATGATTCTAAACCACTTTTATGGGTCACCAAACAAAAACCCATTAGTGACAAATTTGAATTTTACGTGCCATTTCGATTTTTTTACGCTTTAAACGAAAATATTTTTCATAAATAATTATAAATGATTAATCTAAGAACAGCCAGATATTTTATCTAATTTTAAATTCCTTATGCAATTCTAGTTTTTTTTTAAAGATTTTTTTATTACAGGAAAGTTG
Source organism: Belonocnema kinseyi (assembly GCF_010883055.1). Taxonomy (NCBI): domain Eukaryota; kingdom Metazoa; phylum Arthropoda; class Insecta; order Hymenoptera; family Cynipidae; genus Belonocnema; species Belonocnema kinseyi. The sequence goes on along the minus strand of NC_046663.1, from coordinate 10,154,405 downwards.
CAAAATAAACGTATTTTCTAGACGTAATGCGTTTTTTAATCAATGGCAACAATAAAATAATTTGCCAAATTAATTTTACAAATGTTTAAACAATACGGGTTCCTATGAAATTTGTACCAAACGAGATGAATTTCAATTGTAGAAAGACAAATTTTCCACAAAAAAGTTGAATTTTTTATATTTTTATATAAAAACAATAATTTGCCTCGTAAATTTTTTGCAACAAAATAACAAAAATGAATGATAAAAAGGTATACAAATTTTCAAAGTGTAGAAATTGGTACACAATTGTTATTTTTTTAGTCTTTATTCTGTAAATGAATCTATTTTTTTTAGCTCCACAAAAAAATTCATCTGTTTCTTGTTAAGTATTTTCGGAATATCTTTTTTAATGAATAGTCTACCATTTATGTACTAGGTTGAGAATTGATATTCTTCCATTAGAAATTGTATTATTTACTTGAAAACTTAATTATTTTGGGGAAACTGCAAAAATTTGTTTGAAAAATTATTTAAGAACAGTTTCGTCATTCTTTTTGATTCAGAATGCAATTTTTGGTTTAAAAATTAATTTGTTTTGGTTGAGGATTGAACTAGATTGTAGAAAATTGATTTTTTTGGTTGGATTTAACGGACTTTTATTTTAAATTGTAATGGGTTTTTATAAGAAATATCATTTATTACATTTTTCTTAGAAAATTGATTTATTGGATGGATATTAACTATTTCGTTTTTTGTTAAAACATTTTATTTTCTAGATAAAAAATTCAAATAATTTGTTAAAATTTGAACTGCTTTGATAAAAATTATTTTTTTAGCTGAAGATTTAACCCCTTCGTGACAAATGTATTGATTTTGTGGAAAATTTGTTTCTTTGATTGAAGATTATTATTTTATTAAATAATTTAACTTTTATGTTGTTCGTAGAAAATTGATCTTTTTTGGTTTAAATTTCGTTTTTTTGGTTTTAAAATTTATCTCCTTTGGTACACATTTGATCTTTTTCGTTTAGAAATGCAACTGATTCTTTAGAAATTATCGATTGAGCTTTAGGAATTCTACTAGTTTCAAAATAAAGTTTCTTTTGGCTTGAAATTAGTTTGTTCCAACTGCAATACAACCATTCGATTTTTTTGGCAAAATACTCTTTTAGTTGAAAATTCATACATTTTGTTGAAAAACTCATTTCCTTGATAGAAAACTGATCTTTGTTAGATTACCTTTCGCCTTTTTTTATTTTAAAATTTACTTTGTTTGACAGAAATTTAATCCTTTTGATCAAAAAAGAAATCATTTTTCTTTAAATAACCTGTTTTGGTTTGAGGATTTTAGTATTTTTTTGAAAATATTCTTTTTGTTGTTAAAAATAGGTTTTTTTCAACTAAAAATTCACCTATTCAATTTTTCTTTCAAATTAATTGGCTTTAGTTGCAAATGTATGTAGTTTGTTCAGTTTTTTTTACTGAAAATTAATTCTTTTAGTTACAAAATAGAACAATTTGGTAAAAAAATCATCTATTTTGTTAATTTTGCAATCATTTCAAAGTAACCATTATGGATTAAAAGCGCTTGAAAATTAATTCAATATAGTACGCACATTAATTTTATTTAAAGTAATTTATTTAATTAAAATTAAAATTGTTTTTCTCGCTTTAAACACTCAATTACAAAATTGTAATTAATTCAATTTTTTGAAACGGCATGTAGGTTTTGAGAACAAAGTAGAAAAAAATAATAAGTAAAGAAAGCTTCCTCTATAAGGAAGTAAAAATTAATAAAAATTAAAAAAATTATAGAAATATGTACTTGAATCTTTTTCAACTTCAATACAATACATTTTTTTCATTATCTGTTTATATTTAATTATATTTTTTTATTAAATTTGGTACACTTTTTTACAAGTTTCAAGAAAAAATTAAAGTTTAAAAAATATTGCACTTCCTTCTAAACATTTTTTTCACCAACGGGAGTTTTTCCTGGGATCACATAAGAGTCGCTTGAAGTCATTCACCCTCAAAATTTATGATTGATTTTTATTCTCAGACGCATTCGGAACAACACACTGACACATTTCAATATACTGTTGTGTTTAAATATTAAATTGACAAAAAGTTCAATTTTTTCCTCAAGCCTAAAGATCATTACTTTTCTTGAAAAAATACTAATTGGGGGGGGGGGG
>NC_046663.1:10146814-10152216 GCF_010883055.1 Belonocnema kinseyi | reverse complement strand
TGCAAGCAGAAAAATTACTAAAAAATGTAATCAAGTTTTAAAGAAGAACCACCCTATTGGACACCCTACAGTACCTGTTTATCAAATCCCCTTTGCGTTACGCACTTTCACTCGTGTTCAAAACCTTCTCTAATTAATATTAATTAATTCGGCACGAAAACACTCGATCACAATCGTTTTTCCGACCATTTAAGAATAGCTCGCACGTTTTGTCGACTCGTGTAAACACGTGTGTAGATCAGGGTCTACGCTCTCGATTATTTAATTCAGGAAATTTGGGGTGAATTGTAATAAAGTGGCTGGGATTCTCCCCCGAGGGGGGGGGGTCACTGATAAGGTGATAACCGAAAGAACACGCCGTTTGCGTTGAGGCCTGGCGCCACCGGTGTTTTTAGGACAATTGCCGGGCCGGTCAAGGTAGCCCGTCGAGATGAGACGTAAGCGGATAAGGGCGGGTCGACTGCCAACCCTGTTTCTGCCGCCTCTGCCGCCCCGCGGGACCGGGAGTCGGTGACGCGCAGCTCACTCGACGCGAGCGCCCCTTTCGCCCAGGGTGATCAATTTTGGTCAAAGTGCATACTACGGTGCTTTCTTTCAGAAACGGGATCCAGGAACGTATATCATTAGGGTTTTTGGGGCCAATTAATAAATAAAAAAATGTTCCTGATATTTTGTATAACGTTCATCCCCGCTCCTCCCTAACTCCACCCACACTTTATTAAACGATTTTCACCGACTAAATTTTTTTCGTGAAATTATTTAGATATTATTTCCATGCCAAAAAGATAGAGTTTCTAGGAAATAGTTGAAATTTCCACTAAGTAGTTAAACTTCTACTGAAAAATAAAATTTTTTAATATATTGCAAAAATTTCTGAAATTATAGTTTAATGTTGAAAATAGAAAGAATAATTTTTATTTAAAAATACAACATTTACATTTTTATCATAAAACTAATTGTTGAATTTTCCTATCAAAAAATTAGTTTTCTGCAAAATAGTTCAAGTTTTAACTGGTGGTTAAATTTTCAAACAAAATGATGAATTTGCAACCGAGAAGATTAATTGTTTACCAAAAAAAAAACGAATTTTTAGAAAATAAATCAACTGTAAACCAAGTAGTTAAAGTTTCAAACAAAACTTATAAATTTTACACAAAATAGTTAAAATTGTAACTGAAAAAATTGATTTTTTGCGAAAAAGATCTTTTTTTAATCAAATAGTTGAATTTTCAACTAAGGATATGGATTTTCAACTAAAAAAATGAATTTTCGAGTAAATAGTTGAAGTTTCAACCAAGAAGATTAATTTTCTACTCAATAAGGTTAATTTTTTAAAAATGAAATACATTTTTAACCAAATAGTTGCAATTTTAAAACAAAAAGGGTCATTTATATCTGAAAACTCAATAGTTACATTTTTGTTTAAATTTGTCTAAACATAAAATAGTTACATTTTTATTTAAAAACATTATCAATTGTTGAATTTTCCAGCTGGTAAGATGAGTTCTCAACAAAAAATTAAAGTTTCAACTAAGAAGTGAAATTTTTAACCAAAAAAGGTGAATTTTCAACTTAGAAGATTAATTTTAGATTAAAAAGATCAATTCTCAAAACAATAAATCAGCTTTAAAACAAATTGTTGAATTTTCAGCAAAATTCATCATTTTTAAGCTAAATGATAGAATTTTCAACCAGAAGGTTGATTTTCCACTAAAAAACTCAACTTGAACCAAAAAGAATAATTTTACATTAGAAAAAATGTATTTTCAATAAATTAAATAAATTGTCAACGAAAGTTGATTAGAACAAATTATTATTGGTTGAATTTTTTAGCCAGAAAGATGAGTTTTCTTTAAAACAGTCAAAGTTTTAATTAAACAGTTAAATTTCCAACCAAAAAAATTATTTTCCTCCTAAGAATATGAATTTTCTACCAAAAAGGCGAACTCTCAAGAAAATATATAAGCTTTGACCCACGTAGTTGAATTTTCAAAAAATTAAATCAATTTTAAAACCAGTTAGTAATAGTTTGAACAAAGAAGATCCACTGTATTCTAAAAAAGATGAATTTTTAAACAAATAGTTCAATTTTCAAGATAAATTTTCTACTGAAAGAGAGAAATTTGGAATAAATTAAATAAATTTCCAACTAAACATTACTAAACTAAACTTCCTATCAAAAAGACGAATTCTCAAGAAAATACACCAACTCTGAACCAAGAAGTTGAATTTTCAACAAAAATTATAAATATGAAACAAAATAATACAATTTTTCACTGAGAAGACTGATATTCTACTGAAAAATAAGAATTTTTAACATATAAAATGAATTTTCAACAAAATGGTTGAATTTTAAAAATAAAAAAGTAACATTTTTAATCAAAAGTGAAGTAGTTACATTTTTATTTTAAGACATTATTAATTGTTTGATTTTCCAGCTGGAAAGATGAGTTTTCTAAAAAAAAAACTTAAAGTTTCAAGTGAACAATCAAATTTTCAACCAAGAAGGTAAAATTTCAAACAAGCAAATTAATTTTCTACTATAAATTTTTAAGAAGACTGATTTTCTAATAAAAAATATAAATTTTTAATCAAATAATTTAATTTTTAACCAAGAAGGTAGATTTTCAACTAAACAAGAAAAATTTGTAATAAATTACATAAATTTCTTACTAAATAATTTAGTTTTTAAAATAAAAAGATGAATTTTTATCCAAAAATACAACAGATCCAAAAATACAACAGTTACAATTTTATTTCTAAAAAGTATTAATGGTTGTATTTTCCAGCCAACAAGGTTAGTTTTCTAAAAAATAGTTAAAGTACTTGATTTTTTAACAAATTATTAATTTTCATATTTCTTAGCCAAAGAAAAGAGAATTTAACCAAAAACTTAAAGTTTTAACTCAACAGTTAAATTTTCCACAAAAAGGTTAATTTTCAACCAAGCAGATTAAATTTCTACCAAAAAGATGAATTTCGAAGAAAATAAAACAGCCTTTATCTAATTTTTTTACTTTCAACAAAATTCATAAATTTTCAACAAAGTTCGTAAATCTTAAGCCATATAGTTAAATTTTTAACCAGAACCTTGATATTCTACTATTAAGATGAATTTTCAACCGAAATTTTCTAACAAGAAGATTAATTTTCAACTAGAAAAGTTAAACTTTCAATAAATTAAAGAAAAATTTCTGCGAATTTTGAATTTTAAAAACAAGTAGAATGAGGTCAGTTTTCAAGCAAAAGTGCAATATCTAAATTTTGCAAAATACATAAACTTTTAACCAAATAGTTCAACTTTCACCAAAATTTTTTTATAATAGGTCAAATATTTGAATTTTCAACCAAAAAAGTTGATTTTTTTTCCTAAAAAGATCAATTTTCAAATAAATAAAAGCTTAACGAAACTTGAATTTTTTAAATAAAAAATAGTAAAAATATTTAAAAATTAACGTTTTAACAAAACAAAAAAACGAATTTCTTACAAAAAAGTTCAATTTGCTACTAAATTATTAAAGTTTTTACCCAAGAAGATTAGTTTAGAGATTAATTTTCAATAATTGAAATGAATTTTCAACGAAAGTTGGAATTAAAAAAAAAGAATGAGGTTAATTTTGAACGAATCATGTAATAGTTACGTAAATATAATTGCAAATATTTAATTTTGAACAAAAAAAACGAATTTTCTACAAAATACTTCAATTTTCTACTAAACTGTTTATGTTTCCAGTCAACAAGACAAGGTTTCTATATAAAAGTCTAATTTTCCACCCAAAAATATAAATTTTCGTCAAAAAAATTCATTTTCATCCAAATGTTAAAATTTTTTACCAAATTGTTAAATTTTCAGTTAAACAAGTTAACTTTTAACTTCCAAAAATCAATTTCAACACAGATGTATAAGCTTCTACCTACAATGATGAATTTTGAGAGAAAAATGTAATAGTTGATACTTTTAACTAAAAAATATTTTTATTTTTAACAAAAAGAGACGAACTTCAACCAAGTACTTAATTTTTCAATTTCCAGTTAAAAAAATATTTTTGAACCATAAAGATAAGGAGATTAATTAAAAAACAACTAATTATCAAACAAAATAATTCAATCCTCAATCAAATAGTTGAATTTGCAACTGAAAAGATCAATTTTCAAGCAAAAATAAAGTTATTAAATTTTAAGTTTAAAAAATCAATTTTCAAGAAACAGTAGACAATTTTTTACAGTTAAATTCAACTATAAATGACGAATTTTTAACAAAATAGTTTCATTTTTAATCTAAATAATGAATTTACTAAAAACCTTTTTTCCTAAGCTTATATATTATCAACAGAATACTTGAATTTTGTATCAGATGGTAGGCGAATTTTTATCTTATAAAGGAAGAATTTCCACCCAAAAATGGTACAGCTATATTTTCAGATAGAAAAAAATAAATTTAAAAAAACGAATTTTCAACAAAATAATTTAATTATTAAGTCAATCATTTAATTTTAAACCAAATAGTTTGATTTTCCATCGAAGCAGTTGAATTCTTTAACAAAAATATGAATTTTCTATTAAACATGTGACAAAAAAGTTAATTTCTGAACAAATAGTTCAATTTTAAACTAACTAGTTTATTTAAAAAATTAATTATTAACAGAGTATGTTATAACTAATATTTAAAAAAATATATTAAAAATAAAAACAGTTAGTTTTAACCAAAAATATGAATTTTAATAATTAATTTTCAAGAAAAGAATTCAAAATTAAACAAAAAGTAGAATTTTTAATTTGAAATTTGATTTTTTTTAACCAAGAAAATTAATGTTCCACAAAAAGGTAAATTATCAATATAAATTATATGGATTTTTAACCAAGTACTTAGATTTTTAAATGATAAAGATCAATTTTCAACCAAATAGCTGAATTTACTAATAAAAAAAATGTAATGAAAAGAAGAATCTTGAATAGTCAAAAAATGAATTTTCAAAATAAGATATCAACATTCAGCCAAAGAGTTGAATTTTCAATTAGAAAGTTGATTTTTTAACTAAGAAGATACATTTTATTGAAAATATGAGAATTATTAACGAAGAGAAGATTCGTTAAAAAATAATTGTATCAAATTAGGTTAAGTATTTGAGGGAATTTTTTTAATTCAAGCACCCCTAAGGAATTTTTAATTTTAATTAAGGTTAATTCGCGTGAAGCATCTAAGTGATCAATAAAGAAAAAAAACTAGCTTAAAAAGATACGAGGGTAGTTCAATAAGTCCTTATAATGACCAACAGATGGCGCGCGAGTCGCTCCAAATTATCTGTTTTCAGTCAGCACCACTCCCGACTAGATATATGGTGCAGTCACAGTCCACATCTTCTGAGTTTACGTATTTTTATAACCAATTGAAAAAAAAATTG
>NC_046663.1:10113590-10146714 GCF_010883055.1 Belonocnema kinseyi | reverse complement strand
ACCAAGTGTATAGAGCTCCAAGGAGATTATGTTGAAAAATAAAAAAAAAAATTACCCAAAAAAAATTGTTTTTATACTTCATTCTAAGGACTTATTGAACTAACCTCGTATTTAACAAAAAATAATGCTTTTTTATATAATTTATTGTGTACACATGTATTATTTTTGAGCAGCATACAATTTTCTTATAATCCATTTTTAAGAGTGGAAAAGCTTCAAATGTCTGAAAAAATTCGATCGTTTACAAAAAATATATGAATTTCTAAACAAATACTGGAATTTTTTACCTAAAAAGATGAATTTTCAATCCCAAAATTTAAATTTTCAATTAAAAATATAAAAGTTGATAGTTATTAAAATTAATTTTTAACAGAATGCCTAAGTTGTAAGCAAACCGTTGAATCTTCAGCCCACAAATATTAGTTTTTCAAAAAAATATGAATTTACAACATCATTTTTTCAATTTCACCTATGTAATTTTTTCAACAAAATAATTCAAGTTTTTACGAAATTGGTAAATTTTCTACCTACAAAAATTAATTCTCAACTAAAATGACAAACTTTCAACTCAGACTGATAATTTTCTGTTAAAAATGTAAAATTTTCAAGAAAACACATACATTCTCACATAAATAATTGAATTTTGATGTAGAACAGATAATTTTGGAGTAAAAAATTTTTTTTTCAAAAAGACGAATTTTCAACAAAATAGTTGAATTTTTTAACAAATAGAGAAGTTTTCAAACTAGAAAAATGAATTTCCAACCAAACATATTATGGTTTAAAAAAGAATATTAATTTGTTATAAAAAATAATTTTTTAAACTAAATACATGTTGAATTTTCAACTAAAAAATATAAATATGCAGTAAGAAAATAACTTTTAAGAAAAAAATAATTAAATTTCCAACCACATAATGAAGAAGTTTACTAAAAAAGAAGATTCACAAATTTAAACAATGAAAAGAATTTTCTTATGAACATTTTTTATTTATTAAAAATACAATAATCTAATACTATTATAGAATTTTTTTATGTTTTTAGGGTTCTGAAATTATTATTTGAATTTGAAATTGAAAAAATTGAAAAAATGTGCATTCAGAAATATATATTTTTTCAATTATTGTTACTTCTAATTCAAAGAATAATTCTAGAAACTTCAAATGTTCAAAATAATTTGTCATAAAAATACTTGAACTTTTTATTTTTAATAACTTAATCATTTTTATACGACAGGAAAAAGCCGAATTCTAAAATATCCGAACTAGAAAACTCCCGAATTAAAAAATTTAAATATTTGCCTTTTCATAAATATTAATTATTCATTAAAAAAAACAATAAAATATTTTATAAAAAAGTTATTTTTAATGCTTAAATATCTAAAATTATTTTCTAAATTTGAAATAGCAAAAATGGATAAAAAGTAAATTTCTAGCTGAATTTTTTTCTTTTCTGATTATTATTTTTAAACCAAGCAATAGTTTTAGAAAATTTAAACATTGCAAAAATTGTATCTAAAAATATTTTATAATTGTATTTTAAACTGACCGGAATTTTCCAATTCGAAAAATTTATTATTTACAAATCTTATTTTTCGGGAGTTTTATTATTCGGAAATTTTCCCTTTCAGGAATTTTATTTTTCTGGATTATTCAGTCTTGTTGATCAGACTCGGGAATTTTTCAATATCCGAATTTTGTTATTAAGGAGTTTTATTGTTTCCGTTTAAATTTCGGAATATTTCAATTCACGAATTTTATTATACGGTAATTTTCGAATGCGTGAATTTTATTATTTCGGGAGTTTTATTGTTAGGGAATTTTACAGTATGGGGAATTTTATTTTTTTCTGCTTGTTCAGTTGTCTCGTTAAAATGAAGGAATTTTATAAATAGGAAATTTTATCGTTCAAATATTTTATAATTCGGCAATTTTCTATCGGCAATTTTATTATTCGGTAATTTAAAAATTCGGTAATATAATAAAGTGTCGAAAATTTTTTATTATTTCAAAATTTTTCAAAGCGGGAATTTTCGAATTCGGTAATATAATAAAGTGTCAGGAATTTTATTTTTCAGGATTTTTAATTCGTTCCCATAATAACTGAGATATTTTCTAGGATTTCAAAGATTTTAAAACATTTCTACGTATTTTTAAAGGTTTAAAATGTTTTTAAAAAATCTTAGGATGTCTAAAAAGATTTCAAGAAATTCTAAATTAATTTTAATTTCGTTTTGAATTTCAGGGATTTTAAAAAGTTAGAAACCATTTGATTAAATGTAATAATTAAGCTCTTTTCAGATCAAAAATTTTTTTTTGGTAATTCTCATAATTAAAACAAATTTTAAAAAAACCAAAGAATTAAGTTAGATGAAGCCCGTCCTGCTGGACTTGAATATCGCAAAGAAAGGTCTGCTACATATATTTATATATATTCTATATGGAAATTACTCTTCACGCCCTGCATTAAGTGCAAAAAATCAATTCGCTGCCCGACTTCCTTTGTCTATTTTGAGGAATGTCCTACATTCAAATTTTATTTTATGAATCATGATTAAAACAAATAAAATTTGTAATAAAAATTAATTATTTTTGTCGACTTATCCTTAAAAAATTGTGTTATTCAGGAAAATTTTGTTGGTCTTTCAGTTAATTAAATTTAATTAATTATTTTACGTATTTTTTTTTATTGTTCAGAATAATTTTCCACTGTAGGTTACACTATCTACTGTAAGGAGGTTTCCCCTATTTTTTTCTTTTTTTCTTTTCATCTTTGATTTCGGTTTAAATTATTCATTTTATCTAATTAACTACAAAAGATTTTTTTCAAAATTCCCTGACATCGGAACGATTTTTCCCTTGCTAATTAAAACAAATTTACATTTAAAAATTACAATTTTTTAACTTTAAAGAAATGAAAAAGTTGGCTATTTGAACTGAAAAAGTTACCAAGTGATTAATAGAGGCTTGGAATTTTGCGTAGTGTTATCAAATTTAAAAGAATTTAAAATAATTCAGTTCACTGAATCCCGATTTAAAAAATCAAAAAATTGAGAAGGAAATATTGAAGGAAAATTATGTGAATTCAGAAAAATTCAAGTAAATGATAAACTTAATACGAATTTGAAAAAAATTTAAAAGAATTCACGGTGAATGTTGTATAAATTTAAATGAAGTCAAATTATTTGCAAAAAATTTTTTGAACCATCTTCATGATAAATTCTCTGAAATTCTTTGAGATATTTGACAATCTTTGAAATCTTTTGAGATCTTTTAAATTACACTAAAATACTTGACATCCTTTGAACTGAAATTTTCAAACATCTTTGGAATCTCTTTAAATTATTTACATTAATTGAAAATTCCTGAAAATATTTGAAAATATCCTAAAACTTTAAAAATTCTCAAAACTCTTTGGAAAAAACTTGAAATATTTGAAGTCTTATAAGATATCTCAATTCTTAAGAATATATTGTTTTAAATCCTTTCACTTGTTATTGAAATATATTTAAAATTCTTCGAAATATTTTAAATTAAAATTTTTTGAATTACCCGACAATCTTTTAAATCCTTTAAAAGACTTTGAATTATTGAAATATATTAAAAATAATCTAAGATATTTCAAACCTTATTAAATCTTTTAACATACTTTAAAATTTATTTAATCTTTTAAAAATTCCTTGTAGTTTTGCAAAATACCTTTGAATCTTTAAAGTCCTTTAAACTCTATCCAAATGATTGAAATCATTTAAAAATACCCTAAGATATTTCTAATTCTCTTGAACATTACAAATTTTTTAGCTTTTCTCTAAAATAACTCTCGCAAATTCCTTACATTTTTTTAATACCACAAAATCATTAAAATCTTTGAAATCACATTGAATTGATCAAATCTTTTAAGCTTAATCTGAGATATTTAAAATTCTGTCAAATTTTTTGGAATTCTCTTTAAAAGTCTGAAAATTCCTTGAAATTGTTAAAAATATCCTAAAAACTTTAAAATTCTTTATAATTACTTTGAATTATTGAAATTTATTTATTTTTAACCAAGATACTTTAAATCCTGTTAAATCTTTTGAAATTTTTAAAAAAATTTTTAAACTCTTAAAAAACTTCTTTAAATTTTCGAAAATACCCTAAAATCTTTGAAATCCTTTAAAATTATTTAGAATTATTGAAATATTTTTAAAATAGCCTAAAATATTTCAAATTCTATTAAATCTTTAGAAATTTTTAGAAATACCCTGAAATATCCCACAAAAATTCCATGAAAATTGGAAAAACGCCCTAAAATCTGTAATGTTTGTTAAAATCGCTTCAAATGGTTGAAATCTATTAAAAATACCTTAAGATATTTTCAAATCCTGTTAAATTTTTTGAAATTAAAAAAGAAAACATAAAATTGATCTCGAAAATTCCTTAAAAGTTGCAAAAAAATACCCTAAAATCCCTTAAAGCCACTTTAAACAGTTGAAATCTATTACAAATACCCTAAGATATTTCAAATCCTGTCAAATGTTTCAATACGTTTTAAAGCTTTTTAAATTCTTTAAAATTGAGTGACTTTTTGTTTAATACCTTAAAGTCTTTAAAATAAAACTTTGAATTCTAGAAATCTATTACAAATGCCTTAAAATATTTCAAAGCTTTTGAAATTTTAAGAAATACCCTAAAATAACTCTAGAAAATTGCATAAAACTTGTAAAAATATCCTACAATCTGTAACATTTGCTAAAATCGCTTTGAATTTTTGAATTCTATTTAAAAAGCCTAAGATATTTTAGGTCCTGTTCAATCTTTAGAAATACCCTAAAATAAACACTGAAAATTCCTTGATTTGTAAAAATACACTAAGATATTTCAAATCCTGTTTAATCTTTTAAAATTCCTTGATATATTTAAAAACTCTTAAATATTATTAAAATTTAAAAAACTAACTGTTTTAAATCCTGTTAAATCTTTTGAAGTTTCTTTAAATGTTCAAAAATACCCTGAAATCTTCAAACCCCATTAAAATCACTTTAAATGATTAAAATATATTAAAAATACCCTAAGATATTTCCAATCATGTTAAATATTTTGAATTTTCTGAAATTCTTTAAACTCAAAAATATCCTAAAATCTTTAAAATCCTTTAAAATCACTTTCAATAATTAAAATACTTCTAAAGTACTCTAAGCTATTTTAATTTCAGTTGAACTTTTTGAAATTACCAGAAAAAGCCTAAAATAACTCGAAAATTCCTGGACATTTTTTTTAGATAATCGAAAAATCTTTAAGAAGCCTTCAAAGAATTTTGAATTATTGAAATATTTTTAAAATGCCCTTCAATGTTTTTAATCCTGTTAAATATTTTATAGTTTTTAGAAATACCTTAAAATAGCTTTAGGAAATTCCTTGAAAATTTTAAAAACACTCTAAACTCTTTGATTAACTTGAAAAAATCCCTTAAAATCATATTAAATTGTCAATATATATTGAAAATACTAAAAAATATTAAAAATTTTTTGAACTCTTAGAAAGTCCTTGAAATTTAAAAAAAATATCCTAAAATCTATATAATACCTTAAAATCACGTTGAATAATTAAAAAATAATTCTCGGATTCTCTTAAGATGTTCTTAAATATTCCACAAATCTTTAGAATACCTTAAAACTACTTTTAATTTTTGTAATCTATTAATCATTTTAAAGGATCTTTAAGATCCTTTGAAATTACTTTAAATGATTGAAATCCTTTAAAATACTCTACCCTATATACCCTAATAAACCTTTTGAAATTTTTAGAAATACCGTAAAATAACTCTTAAAAATTCCATGAAATTTGGTAAAAATGCCCTAAAATCTTTAAAATCCCTTCAAAACACTTTGAATGATTAAAACATTTCTAAAAGACCCTAAGATATTTTTAAATCTATGTAAATATTTTGAAACTTTTAAAAATACCCTAAAAGAATTCTTGAAAATTCCTTGCAATATTTAAAAATAATCCAAAAAGCTATAAAATCCCTTAAAACTACTTAGAATCATTGTTTAAAATTGTAGAAATAATGCAAAATAAATATAGGAAATATCTTGAAATTTTTAGAAATGCCCTAAAATTTTTAAAATACTTTACAATCATTTCGAGTTGTTTAAGTGTATTAAAATACCGTACCCTAAATAAAACTTAAGATATTTCAAATCCTGTTACATCTATTAAAATCCCTTGACATTTTTTTAAATATTCGAGAATTCCTTAACATTTTTGAAAATATCCTAAAATTTTTTAAAATACCCTAAAGTATCGTGGCTTTATTATTAAAAAGTTACCATAGTGACTGGGAGTAGCACTGATTATTTTTGACATTTACATAAAGTGATTTCCTAAAATCCTCAAAGTTTTGACATTTTTTTCTCGTTACTTTTCCCTGGTTTTTATTGGCCAACAAAATCCCCTGGCTTTTCCGAGATTTCCAGATTTTTCCTGACTTATGGCTACCATGCATTTATTATATTCTCTTTCAGCTATTTGAAAAAAAAATTTATTACACTTTTGAGTATGCTTACAAGTTTATTACATTAAAACCCCCTTCAATGGAAAGCAAGAAAGCAGCTTGGAATAACATATCTTTTACGTCCTCAGCAGAGTTGTAAAAAAGCTCTAAAAGTTTTATGTAGGACTTTATTAACTGTTGAGTATGTTGATCCCTGTTACCTTACAACACTATTTAGATAACCTTTTTATGGGACAAATTGAAAATTCCCTTGTACCTACTAGCGTGAAATTGTACCTTTTTTAATAAATTTATTATAAAATAATTAACACGTTATTATTGAAGAATAAGCTATGAATAAATAATTTTAAATAATTTAAATAAATTAAGTTGAACAACACGTACTTAAGGACTTCAAAACTGAAAAAAAATCTTGGATATTTACAATAAGTATCAGAAGGTCAGGGTAAGCCGTGACGGTCGTTACTACTGATGCGGCCGGCAGTAGAATAAGGAGAAACTGTGTCAGACAATTTTCTGCAGCAGGTCAGGATTCCGGAATTAGAAAAAAGTTGATTACATTCCTTTAATTTTATTCTGCCCTCTTTACTTCTATACCAAGAAAGGTACTTGGAAAATATGTTGGAAATATATATTTTGAATATTCTATTATTTTTCACTGGCTTCATTCTACCAAAAATTAAATATTTTGAAACAAAAAAGACAAATTTTTAAATAAAGCAGATAAATTCACAACAAAAAATGGACATACTAATTTTTCAGTAAAAAAGATTAAATTCGAACAGCAATATTAATTTTCACAAAATAGTGAAATTTTAAAGCAAAGAGATGAAATTTAAACTAAAATTATGCATTTTTCTAACAAAAAAAATAGTTTAATTTTTAGTTTAAAATTAAAAATTTTAAGCCTTGCATTTGAGAAATTATGTCTTCATTTTTTATTGCTTTAAATTCATTGTAAAGGCATTTAATTTTTAAAAAATAATTACAAATTTCAAATACTACAAAAATTTTAAAGTTTTAAATTTTAACAAAGCAATATGGAATATGAAGATCTGAAATTATTAAATTAGAAATGGACTAAAATTGAAACAAAACAATTTAGAATCTTCAAATGTCAAATTTATTACATTTAAAACTCATCAAGGATTTCAGTATACAATTTTGCAAGATTTAATAGAGAAATTGTTTAAATTTAAGTTTAAATTATTATAATTTTTTTGAATTAGATTTTTTCTTATTGAAAGCGTTGAAAGCAATTAAAATAAATCTTGAAGCAAAAAAAAAACATTTTTACAAGTTAATACTGTTAAGAGTAAATAAGAGCTTTTATTTTATGAAATTTGTAAATTATTTTTCTATTTTATTTTATTTTTTATTATTTTTTTTTATCTGCTTTTAAAATTCGATAACAACTATGAAGATGTCCTGCCATAGTCAGCTATCTAGTTAACTCGTAAGTTCAACCAATAGCTAATGTCGGTAAAGAAGACTTATAAAAAATAGTTGCTATATTCCACTATTTTGGTAGAAAGTTAATTTTTTGATAAAAATTTAAATTCAATCTTTTCTGTATTATAATTAAACTAATTTTTTTCATTAATATTTCGATTATTTTAAATTTCTGTCCAAATTTTTGTTGTTGCACTTAAGGTTTATCATTTAATTGAAAAATTAATCTCTTTTGTTAAAAATTAAATTATTTTGTTGAAAATTCGTTCTCTTTAGTTCAAAGTGCACTAAGTTCTTAAAAATTCTTTTTTTTCAAAAATTATTCCTTTTTAAAGAAGATTTATCTTTTTATTTTTTTACTAAAAATTTCCCTTTCTTAGTTGAAAACTCAAATAGTTTTTTGAAAATTTAAGTATTTTGTTGAAAGTTTATCTTTTGGTTTACAAATTCATCTGTTTTTCTAGAAATTTAATGTTTTTTCGTTAAAACTTCAATTGTTTGATTCAAAATTAATTTTCTCGTTTTATTCAAATATAAAACCTATTTTGTATAAATATCAACTATCACATTATATATTGCGGATTTATTATTTTTCGTTAAAAATGCATATCTTTAATTAAAAATAGTTTGTTTTTTAGGTTAATAATTAATTTTTACAATTTTGGAGGTACATATTTGTACCTTTTTATTAAAAGTTTATATTTTTGATCTAAAAATCTAAATTTTTTACATCAAATTCGTATTCTGATATTTTTAAGGTCGAAAGTCAACCTATTTTCGTTGGAAAAATCTGTTGAGTTAAAACTTAAATTATTTAGTTTAAATTACAACTATTGTGTTAAAAACTAATTTTTTGGCAAATGAATTACCATTTTAGTTCGAAATCTATCTTCTTGTTTCAAGGATTAAACAATTTTGTTGAAAATTGGATTTTTTGATAAAAAATTAATATTCGCGGGTTGAAAAATCGAATATTTTGTAGAAAATTCCAGGGTTTTGCATGAAAATTGGTCTTTTTAAGTTTAAAGGGAAAAATAGGTTAATAAAAATCAATTTTATTTCCTAAAGATTCAACTTTTAATTGTTGATTAGAAATCTAACTTTTTTATTTGAAAATTTAAATATTATTAAAAAATTTCTGAATTTTTCTAAAAATTCGTCTTTCTTGATGGAATATAAATCTTCTTAATTATTTGATCTTCTTCAACTATTTGATTACAAATTTAACAACGTTGAAAATTAAACTATTTTTTTTAAATTATCTTTTTGGTTGTAAATTTATTGTTTTTGATCAAAAGTTGAACAACTTTGTTAAGCATTCATTTTTTTGATCCAGATTCATAATTATTGTTAAAATTCAATTGTTTGTTTAAAAATTCAAATAATTTGTTAAAAATTAAACTAATTGTATGTTATGTTTTTATTTAATTTATTTTTTTATCTGCTTTTGAAATTCTGCAACAACTATGGACTGGTGCTGCCACAGTCAATTATCCAGTAAGCTCGTAAGTTCAGCCAGTAGCTGGTGTCGGTACAGAAGTTTCCTGCCGCGACTTACCGACTGCTTCAATTATTGATTAGTTCATCTATTCTATTTTGTTCAACATTACCGCCGCTAGATTTCTCCACTTTGTGCTGCTTTAAAACACTTTATTTTAAAAATTTATATAATTTTTTGATAATTTTTTAAACATTTTTCTACTCAAATCTTTTTCAGGTAAAAAACGTATAAAATATTGTTTGATATATACAAAATAATTAATTTAATTATTAGGTATACTATGCGTGTAAATAAATTAAAATTAATTATTTTTCTTTTATTTGTGCTGTGAATGAACAACTATCCACTGTGGGTTGAATTATCCACTGTAGAGACGTTTTCCCTATATTTATTTTTGCTCATTATTCATGGGGCATTTTCTCTTTTTTTATAAATAATAAAAACACAGAATAAGAAATCGAAAAAGGATCATCTGAAGAGCTTCGAGTCAATATGTTCCCTGTGTAATGTAATCCGAACAAACAAAAGTTCCCTTGAGTAAATAACTTATAGAAGGGGATAGAGGAGATTGAATCGATATCCTTTTTGGTATAAAGTACACGTTCTGAAGTCGGATCCGAGATACAAAACAACCCTAAATAAAGGAAGATGACTTTTTTTATATAGAGTTATCAATTTCCAAAATTATCTAAAAATAGGGGAAGCAGGGTGATTCTACCAAACAGGCTTAATTTTAAACTAAAATAAGATTTATTTTAAACCCAAACAGGATTAATTCTAATCCGAAACAGGATTAATTTTTAAATCAATCAGGATTAATTTGAAACCCAAACAAAATTAATTTTAATCCCTAGAATAGGCGAATTTTTAATCAAAAATGTTTAGTAGTTTAACTCTCAACCAAAAAGACCAATTTGCATCAAAACAGTTTAAGCTTCAACCAAAGAGAATTGTTTTCTGCTAAAATAATTATTCTTAACAAAAAATTAACAAAGAAATTTGAACTTTGACCCAATTGTTGCATTTTTTAACCAAAATGATGAATTTTCCATAAATGAAAATTTTTATCCCAGAAACCTAGGCGGAAGCGCAATATATTAGATTAGATTTTAACTGAAACGTTGAATTTTCCAATCAAAAAGACGAATTGTTTAGAAACAAAGATTTTCTAGTCCAAAAAAAAAGTTTATTAGAAATTTTTAACTTTTGAGGCAAAATAATAATCTTTCGTAAAATAAATGAATATTTAAAACAAAAATATCAATTTCTAACAAAAAAATTAATTTTTAATCCAAACGTTTTCTGCTAAAGTAATGGAATTTTCAAGACAAAAAGACTAAATTTTCAGATGACAGATAAAATTTCAACCCGGAAAGTTTATTTTTAACCAACTATTATTTTAAAATTATTTTTAACCAACTATTTCAATTTTCTCTAAATATAATAGAATTTTCTAACCAAAGAGGCATTTTCTAAAAAGAATATTAAACGTTGGAAAATTACTTACATTTTCACTATGAAAATTAATTTCTATAAAATAATCACAGTTTTAAACAAAAGTATGAATTTTAAACCAAAACGATGAATCTCCAACCAAAAAGCTTTCAACTAAAATTTCAAACAAACGACGCATTTTATAAGAAAGAGGTAAATTTTCAAACAAAAATAATAATTTTCTAGAAAGACGAATTTTGAACAAAAAAGTTTAGTTTTTAACCCAGGAGATTAATTTTCAATTCAAACTTATAAATCTTCAACCAAAACTTTCAAGCAAAAATTTCAATCCCAAGGTGGAATTTTTTTGTAAAATAATTCAGTTTTCAGCCCGAATATATGCATGTTTAACAAAAAGGTTAATATTAAGCAAAAAAATATTGATTTTCTATGAAAAAGATGTACATGAAATGAAATTGAGAAATGAATTGAATTATCAACCAAAAATATTAATTTCCAACAAAAAGTTGATTTTCAACCAAACATTTGCATTTTAAACTCAAAAAGATTAAATTCCAACAAAGAAAATAATTTTTAAGCTAAATTTTTAGATACAAAAATTAATTGTTAACATTGAAAAATATGAATATTTAATTAAGAAAGAAAGAATTTTATTCTAAAAAAAATAAATGTTTAACAAAACAGTTAAATTTTTGAGAAAAAAATATGACTTTTTGGCAAAATTGATCAAAATTATGAAACTTTGAAACAAAAATACAACGTTTAACCAAAATGATTATAAACAAAAAAATTTATTTTGAACCCACTTTTTCCTCACGGACTACTACTCCTCATTCTTAAATACCTCGCTTCGTGTTACCCCACTTCTCCTACTTTCCCTTGTCTCATTTCCCCTAGTTTCCCCCATTTCGCATTCCATAATTTCCCATACTTCCCCACCCTTGTTCCTTAGAAGTCGTCGTCAGGAGTTGTGCGTTAAGAGTTATATAAGAGTTAGGTGTTGCGCGTTAGAAGTTATGTTGGAGTTACGAGTTGTGAGTAAGGAGTAAGGAGTTATGTAGGAGTTATTTATGAGTCATGTAGGAGTTATGTAGGAATTATTTAGAAGTTATGTTGAAGTTATTTAAGAGTTATGTAAAAGTTATGTAGGAGTTATGTAGACCTTATTAGGAGCGTGTTCGGAAATGAGTTTTGTGCGCTAGGAGTTATGTAGGATCTATGTAAGTAGTAATGTCGCAGTTATGCAGAAGTTATGTAGGAGTTATTTATGAGTTATGAAGAAGTTATTTAGGAGTTATGTAGGAGCAATTTAGGAGTTATATAGGAGTTATTTAAGAATTATCTATGAGTTATGTAAGAGATATTTAGGATTTCTGTATGACTTATTAGTAGCGTGTTCGGAAGTAAGTTTTGCGAGTTATGTAGGATTTATTTAAGAGTTATGTAGGACTTATGAGATGAGTGCCCGTAATTAGCTGCTGTGTGTAAGGAGTCAGGCGTTAACTAGAAGTTATGTAGTAGTTATGTAGTTTCACGTTCGGAAGCAGGTGTTGTACAGTAGGAGTTATATAAGAGTTAGGAGTTGCGCGTGAGGTTTTATACATAAGTGAAGAGTTTAGTGTAAGGATTGAGGAGTTATTTAGGGGTTATTTAGGAGTTATAAAGGACTTATTTAGGAGTTATGTAGGAGCAATTACGGAGTTATGTAGGAGTTACTTAAGAGTTATGTAAAAAATGTTAAGAATTTATGTATGACTTATTGGTAGCGTGTCCAAAGGTAAGTCTTGCGCGTTATGTACGAAATATTTAAGAGTTAGAAATTCCCGTTTTTGAAAAAAGTACGGCAGATGGACAGGCGAATGAAAAAAAAAACGAAATTTTCTTTAAACCAGGGGAAAATATCGAAAAAGGGTGAAAGGAAGGAATATAAGGAAGAGCGTAAAATCTGAAGTTCCTTATTACTGCTATGAAAACTCGATTGTATTACGTACGAAAGGCATCAGTTCATTTTAGAAACATATTTTCCCATCCTCATGACAGTTTTAAAATTCTTAAAAGAAGCAGGGCACCACAAAAAAATGAGAAAGCTCCTTACATTTGCTGAATGCCTGTAGTGGAGAGTTATGTGGATGCATGCGAAAAATGACCAGTAAATCAAAACAAAGCCATTTTGGCGTTCCACTTTCGTGTCGCCTCTTAAATTTCATTCTTGACGTGGATACACCTGAATATGTCAAGACAAATGCCAAGTTTATATTCAAATAGAGACTGAAAAATCCGAAAACATGAAATTTTCCATACTTCAAAATTTCCGAATTTGAATTTTTTCCGAATAATGAAGCTCTCGAATTATTAAATTCCTGCAGAATAAAATGTCCGAATAATTGAATTTCTAAATTGGAAAATTCCAGAATAAAAACATTTCCGAAGAATAAGATTCCCGAATTGGAAAATTCCCGAATAATAAAATTCCTGAACACTTTATAATATTTCGGAATTGGAAAATTCTCGAAGAATAAAATTCCCGAATTACAAAATTTCCGAATAATAAAATTTCCAATAGCTTATAATACTTCCGAATTTGAAAATTAAAAAATAATAAAATTCCCTAATTGAAAAATTTTTGAATAATAAAATTCCCGAATTGGGAACAAAAGATAAGGAAGAACCTTATAAAAACGACTTCTTCCAGGCTAGTAATTTATTTAATGTTTTGCAAAAACATGTTTTTGAATAATAAAATTACCGAATTGTAAAATTTCCAAATAATAAAATTTCTGAAAAGTTTATGAAATTCCTGAATTGGAAAATTCCCGAATAATCAAACTCCTGAATTGAAAAATTTCCGAATAATAAAATTTCCAAATTTTAAGATTCCCGAATAGAAAATCCCGAATTTGAAAATTCCCGAAAAATAAAATTCCCTAATTGGAAAATTTACGAATAATGAAATTCCCAAATTATAAAATAGCCGAATAATAAAGATCCCAAATAATAAAATTCCTGAATTCGAAAATTTCCGAATAATAAAAATCCAAAATTATAAAATTTTCAAATAATAAAATTTCGGAATAATAAAAGGTTCGAATAACAAAATTCCCGAAATAGAATATTTTCATCAATAAAATTTTTCAGTAGCAAAAATCCCTAATTGGAAAATTCTTAAATTACAAAATATCCGAATACTAAAATTCCGGAATTAAAAGATTCGTAAATAATAAAATTCCCGAATATTAAGTTTCTGAATAGTTTATATTATTACAGAATTGGAAAATTCCCGTAAAAAAAATTCCTAACAGTTTACAATATTGCCGAATTTGAAAAGTCCCAAATAAAAAAATTCCTTAATTGCGAAATTTCCGAATAATGAAATTCCCGAATTAGAAAATTGCTGAATAATAAAATCCCTTAAATTCAAAAGTTCCCCAACAATAAAATTCTTGAATTATAAAAGTACCGAAAAATAAAATTAGCGAATTATGAAATTCCCGAATAATAAAATTCCGGAATAATAAAAGGTTCAAATTATAAAATTACCGTAATAGAAAATTCCCCATAAATAAAATTTGTGAGTAATAAAATTCCCTAATTGAAAAATTCTCAAATTATAATGTTTCCGACTATTAAATTCCTGGATTAATAAAATGTTCAAACAATACAATTCCTGAAATAACAAGTGCTCCTTTGATAAAATGTTTGATTATTAAAATTCCCTAATTGGAAAATTCTCGAATTGAATAGTTTCCTCTTATAAAAAAAATTATTTTCATGTTTCAAGTTTAAAAATTTATTTTTTGGATTTACAATAACAATAATTAAAAACAAAATTGCACAAAAAAATTTCTCTGATCAATTATTGTTATTTATAATTTAAAGAAAAATTTTAGAAACATCAAAAACTCTTTTTTCAGAAAATGAGTCGAGTGTTATTAGATTTTTAATAAATAAAATATATACCAAAATTTTAATTGTGTAAATTCAGGAATTTTCTACTTCGGATATTTTGCAATTCGGCCATTTTTTTCGGGAATTTTATTATTCAGGTATTTTCAAATTCAGCAATATTATAAATTGTCGGGAATGGGGAATTTTCTAATACTGTAAACTTTTACTATTCGAAAATTATTATTCGGAAATTTACTGATTTGGGCATTTTACAGTGCCGGGAATGTTATTTTTCGGGATTTTTTAGTCGTTCAGTTTTCCATTTTGGGATTTATTTTATTTTATTTTACCTGGGGTAACCATCAGATACTATCGATCTGCAGGGACTATGATAACCTCAAACATATATCAGCTTGTATTTGAAACCGGATTCCATATATATAAATATATTAAAAAAAGGCTACCTTCAACCTAAAATCAATAGCAAACGATACTGAAACTAAACTTGGCATAGTTTCTCTATGTACAGTAATTAAATTTTACCTATTTAATTAATTGTTCAATTGGTTGTGTAATTGACTGTTTGATAAATTTTTCAAATAATTCTTCGTGATTTTTTAATATTGGAAAAAAATTCCTTTAATAGCCTTTTACCACCATCTAATTTTTTGTACATTTTTTACTACAGGTATAGGTAAAAAAATTGTCAGTCCCGATATCAAAAAAATGACAGATGCCGACAATCAATTTTCTGGAAAAATTCGAAATTGGTAAGGATTCTTCTAAAAGTCTAATTTTTACAATTTTTTTTTAATTTTCAACAAAGAACCTAGAAAAACTTTAACCTTTTTATAAATTTACAAGATTAAGAAAACGTTGAAAATATTAAATTATTTCAAAATGTGTTATAAAAAACTTTCAAAAGTTTTGAAAAGATTCGGAAATAATTTAAATCTAGAAAAATTTAAAAATATTTCAATATTTTGGTTAGATTTTTGGTGATTTGAGAAAGAAGCTTCTTAGGGATTTTGAAAGGTTTCAGAAAAATAATTTTTTTTAAGATGTCTTGGAAAACTTAAAATCAGTTTTTATTTTGCTAAATGAATTTTATGAAAATATAACAAATTATTTGCGAAAGTTTCAAAATATGTCGAAAAAATCTGGAAGATTCTATGGCAATTATTTTAAATTTGAAGGATTAAAAAAAATTGTAGGTATGACTTGTTTCGGTTTAAAAAAGCTTAAAAAACTCAATTCTTACTGTAGAAATATCATCTTTCTTAGTTAAAATGTCACTCTTTAGTTAAATGGTAAACTCTTTGGTTTAGAATTTAACTTTTTTGTTAAAAATTCGTCTCTTTTAGAAAAATTAGACCTTTTTATTAAAAATGACATATTTTTTAGTCGAAATATAAAAAATTGCAATAATAAATTTTGAAGAATTTAAATAATAACAACTAGTTATTTGAATCATGAGAAAATTAGAAGAAATTTAAAGACTTTTTTGTGAAAATTCAAATAATTTTTCAGTTTTAAAAAATTATTTTTGAATGAAAGTTTAAAATGATTAAAATTTAAAAGCAGGTCTATAATTTTTTAGGGTAGAAATATAATTTTTTAGCTAAAACTGCCATTGTTTAGATAAGAGTTTATCTGTTTTGTTTGAAAATTAAACTACTTTGTAAAAAATTCGCTTTTTTCAGATATTTAAGTTTTAGTCAAAATGTCAACAACTGCAATCACGCAATTTTAAAATAATTTAAGTCTTGAAAAAATTTCAAACAATTTGAAACAAATTGCAGATTTTTTATGATTAAAAAAAAGGTTTTTATGAATTTTTAAAGGTTTCAAAAGAATAAAAATATGCATTTAAGATTCTATGAAGAATTTTAAATAATTTTTTATTTTGAAAAATGAATTTTAGGAGAACAGTGAAAACAACCTGAAACATTTTTAATGATTTCCTAAAATTTTGCAATTGAATGTAGATGATAATAAAACAACGTTTTTTAATTTTACATGATTATAAAAGTTAAAAAAATTCTATTAAGTTTAAGAGTTATTGACAAGTTTTTGAAAGATATAACAATAATTTAAAACTTAAAAATATTTCAAAAAATTTACAATAGAATCTACACTTTTTTAAATTCTGAAATTAAATTGAGAAAGGTTTCAAGAAACGGAACAAATATTCTTAAAATTCCTAGGAAAATTTAAAATGACTTATTAGTTGAAAGAATTGATTTTACAGAAAGTTTAAACAGAAATTGAAGTCTTTTTTATCAAAAATAATACATTGTTTAGCTACAACATCAGCAATAAAAATAATATTTAAAAATAATTCAAAAAACAACAGCGAATAAATTAAATTCTGAGAATATTAAAAAAAAGTAAAGAAATTGTTGACCTTTTTATTTGAAATAAGAAGCTTTCTAAGAATTTGTTAAGGGTTAATGAAAACAAAACAAATTTTCTTAAGATTAATGAGAAAATTGAAAATGATTTTTTATTTTAAAGAATGAATTTTGAGAGAATATTGAAAATAATTTTAAAACATTATAAATGGTTTCCTTACATTTAAAAAATGAATGTAGAAGAAATTAAAGCAAATTTCTAAATTGTAGACGTTTAAAAACTTTAGAACAAATTTTATTTAGTTTAAGAGGTATTTAGAAGTTTTCAAAAGATTAAAAAAAAATGTAAAACTTAAAAATATTTTCATTATTTAGAAACAAAATCTGATTTTTTAAGATCTTAAAATCAAACTTTGAAGATTTTTTTCAGCATTTATACTTAAAATGACATAACTTTTTTTCATTTGTGAAAGTAACCTTATAGACAAGGACCAATATATATTAAATCGTACAAGTTTTTACAAATTTAATTAACATTCTTGATTAGAGAAATTTCACAAAATAATTATTTAATATAATGATTCAAATACTTTTTTATTTTATGGTCATCCTTAAAATGCAGTGCATATTTAACATCATAATTGTAAAATAAAATATATATTCAAAAATAAAATATAAAAATACATAACAATTCCATATGATTGTAAATAATTATTGTTTTTATTATAGGACAGGGAATTTCAGTAAAGAAATTAAATTTCCCTTGGGACAGGGAATTTTTAGCATAGAAGGGGAATTTAAAAAAATATAAAACTGAGATTCAGGAGAAAGGAGTTAAAAAAATCCCTGTTCCCTTCTTCCGAAGTTTAAAAAAAGAGAGTGCTTGAAGTAGGTTTTAGAGTGGAAGTATTCTTTCCAAAAGGAAATATTTCTAAATTACAATATAAAATTTTTTTTTACATTTTTCGTTAAGAATTTACCTTTTTTTTTAGAAAATTCAACTTCATGCGTTCAGAAGCTAAACTTTTTTATTAAAAATTAATTTTGTTGGAAGATTTATTATTTTAATTGAAAATTGATCTCTTTTTAAAAATGTGACTAGTTTGTCGAAAATCAATTTTTTATCTTCAAATTTTAATAGTCCCGTATAAAATTTAACTTTTTCAGGTGAAAAATTCACCTTTTCTAGTTCAAAATTCAATAATTTGGATGTAAATTCATTTTTTCAAATTAAAAATTGATTTATTTCGTGAACAATTCGCGTATGTTGTCAAAAAATGGACTTTTTTGGTAGGAAATGAGTTTTTTCTTTGAAAGTTAATATTCTTATTTGAAAACTCGTCTTGTTGGTTGAGAATTTAAGTATTTACCAGTGAAATATTCATCATTTTAGTTAAAAATTTATCTTTTAGGGTACACATAAATTTACTTAGTTGAAAAATAAACTCGTTTGTTAAAAATAATTTTTTTTTTAAATTGAAGATTCATCATTTTTATTTAAAATTCATTTTTAGGCTGAACATTCATTTTTTGACAGAGAATTTAATTGTTCAATTTTTGGTTGAAGAATGGTCCTTTTAGTTTAAAATTCGTCTTTTCTTGTTCAACATTGATTTTGTTAACTTTAAACTTAATTATTTAGGTTTTGATTGACAATTGATTTATTTTAGTAAAACATATTTTGTTGCTGTTGAAATTTGACTGCTTCAGTTGAAGATTCATTATTCAGTTAAAAACTCATATTTTTCTTTAAAATTTAACTTTACTAAAAATGTAACTAGTTCATATTCTGTTAAAAAATTTTTTTTTCCAGTTTAAAATTTAAATATTTGTTTCAAAATGTCTCCTTTAATTTAAAATTCATGCGCGGGGCTGGTTCAAATTAAAGCATGTCATTTAAGGCCATGTGATGAGTGGGTCACGTGACCAAATTCCTACCTTGCCGACACTTTTTTTTATTTCATAACTTATTTTCACACGAAGCGCCGCGCCACATCAAGTTGAAAATTTAGGATAGTAAATAAGAAGCACTAAGAAAGGGGGTTCTGGTCTTCACTTTTTATAATCACAAAAATTAATTTTTTTTTTACAATTTTTTTGTTTTTTATTTTTCATAATTATTAAAATTTAGGACCATACCCACCTTTCTTAGTGCTTCTTATCTATTAACCTAAATTTGAAACTCGATGTGGCATTTCATGTGAAAATAAGTTAGATAATAAAAAGTGTCGGTAAGGTAGGAATTTGGTCACGTGACGCTTGAAATTATCTAATACTATATTTTACATACCAATACGTTAATAAAATTCTATTTTCAAATAGAAAATAATCCACTGTAAGCATCATACGTACCTGAAACAAAAAATAAACGTACACCTTATTATTTAGAACATTTTTTTATTATTTAAGATATTCCGAACATACTTTACCTTTAGTAACATCAAGTTTTAATTAAATATATCCTAACTCTTATTCATTAAATTTTCAGGATGTCTTGGGGAAACCTCCCTACAGTGGATAATCATTAATTAATAGCCCAAATTAGAGAAGAATATATGATTAAAATTTAAATTTATTAAAAAGTCTAGTGTGTCATTTGTTTATTTAATGAAATTAATTATTTTATATACATACATATTTTTAATTAATGATTCTCCACTGCAGGTTGTACTATCCAATGCAGGACGGTTTCCCTTTGCATAAATTCTAAAATAAAGTTTCTGAAAATTCCATGTTTTTCGCAGGTGTCTTTAGATTAATAAAAAATCAGGAATCTACAAAATAATTACTTAAAGAAGGTGCCTTGCGCCTATCGAAGTTGTTTTCGTAACCTTAAAAATGTAATTAAGCCGTTCAAATTTTCCCCTCCCAGACTTTCTCATCCCTACTTTTCCTACATTCTCCTATTACCCCTCTTCTTCTATTCTTCTTCACGCCAGACTTCCACCTTCGCTTCCCTACCTTTCCCAACTTATTATATATTTACTTCCCCCTCCCTACAATTCCGCCCAGATTTCCTCTCACTTTCCTTATTTCTGCCCCCTCACTTCCTCTTTTTCCCCCGCTTCAGTTTCCACCACTTCTCCTACTTTTCCTATACTCATGTTCCCTCACTTCCCCTACATCCCCACCCTTTAGTTCGCCTTGCTATCTTTACTTCCACTCCTCTTGTGAGTAGTAAATTGTAATCTGTGGGTTGTGAGTTGTGAAATGCGAGTTGTGAGTTGTGAGTTGGCAGTTATTAGTTGTGAGTTACGAGTTCTCCTCACTATGAAGCCTTGAAAAAAGGAAGCAGAGCGAGAGCGGTTTCAACATTATATATATATATATAGATATATATTACAATTGGAAACGAGTTAGGCGGCCCTCACTGTTTACGTTTTGATCCCCCCGAAATCAGTCCAAGGTTATTTGAAGGCTACCCCTGACACTGGACTGAAATCGAGAGTTTGGTATAAATATACAAAAATTACGCGATTTAATTATAAATATTATTTTTTCAGTCCTTGCAAATATCTACCTGTATCAAAATGGTTCTTTTAATTAAAAATGAAAAAAAAACATCGTTATTTAATTTAACATAAAAATGGAAACCCGAATAGAACTAATAGAGCTTCTTCCCAGTGCTAGGAAACCCTAAAAAAGGAATTAATATAAAACAATTACGCGAGTTAATTATGAAAATATTTCTACAGTCTGTAAATATCTAATTGTATCGATATAGTACTTTTTAGCATAAAATTAAAAAAGATCGTTATTTAATTTACAATTACAATTTGTAAATAAATTCAAAAATACTCGGAATAATTCCTTAACTTTTCCCTAATTTCGGAAAACTGATCAAATTATTTGAAACCTCTTTCAGACTTCTAAAAGTCCTAAACATTTCATAAATTGACTCGAGCTTTTTTTTAATCATTTTTTTTGTCTTTATCCCATCCCTGTATTTTTAAATATTTGATATTAAAATAATAATGCCATTATTAAACAATTTGAATTTTGAATTTTGTTTAATTCTAAATTCGATCAGAGAATTAAAAAAAATTATAATTTAGATCTGAAAATTTCGATTTAAAATGAGGAATTTTCGAAAAGAATTCTTATTCTAATTTAAAGTAGAGAATGTTCGAAAAGAATGATAAGGTTGACACGAAACAGGAAAATTTTCAAACAAATTGAAATTCTGAGTCAGCAGAAGGAAATTTCAAAAACAAGTAAATATTTTCCAGATCGGAAAAATCGAGGGAAAAATAAAAAATTGAAAAAATTCTAAATGTAATATAAATTTTGGATTTAATTTTAGATTCTTTATTGAAAGTCGCTAGAAGAAAAAAGGATTTCTTTTTCTCTGAGTCTTGAATTTTTAAAATTTGATGGAAAATGACAATGTATTGTCCATTTTTTATTGAAAATTGGTATTTTTTTATTTGAAGGTTTATATTTTTTGATCAACAAAAAACTCCTTCGTTCAAATTTCCTCCTTGTTGATAAAAAGTGCAAGTGCTTTTTGTTGAAACAGAACTTTCTTGTTGAAAATATATATTTTTGTGTTAAAAATTAAACTGTTTCACACCAAATTAATATTTTGGCTTTAAAGTTCATCAACTTAGATAAACTTTTTTTGTCTTGAGTAAAAAATTTTTATTTGCAAACAATTCTTCCTTTTAGTTGGAAAATTCAACTTCTGGGTTAAAATTTGAATGAATTTTTTGCAAATTAGTATTTGTGGGTTAAGATTTGTCGTTTGTGATTCAAAGTTGAACTAATTTGTCAAAATTTCATTTTTTTTATTGTTGAAAAGTTGCTTTTTACTTAGAATTTTTTTTTAAGTTTCATTATTTTAAAGCTCATCTCTTTAGTTGAAAATGAAATTATTATTTTTAGATTCGTCTTTTTAGAGAAAAAAATGATTTCCGGGTTAAAAATTCAAGTGATTTATAGAAATTTTATCTTTTTGGTTCCAAGTTTAACTACTTTGTTACATTTTTCGTTTTTTTGAAGATTTATTTGTTTAATTAAAAGTTCATTTCTTTGGTTAAAAAATAATCAGTTTTTTAAAATTCCTCTTTTTCGTGGAAAATTAGTATTCCCAGGTTGAAAATTGAAGTTCTTTTGTAAAAATTCGTGTTTTTAGTTGAAAATATGTATTTTCTTGGTTCCGATCTGAACTAATTTGTTAAGACTTTTTTTAAGATTAATTACTTTAATTTGTGTTTTTGGTAAAAAAATTAATATTTGTCGCTTCAAAATTGTAATGTTTTGTAGAAAATTGGTCCTTTTGTTCGAAAATTTGTTTTTTTTTTCTAAGTTCAACTACTTTGACTACAACAAAAATTCTAGGTAAAGATTCATTATTTCAGTAAAAAGTTCATCTCTTTGGTTGAAATTTCTTTTTAAGAATTCGTCTTTTGGTTAAAAATTAATATTTCGAGGTTGAAAATTCAAATTTTTTTTTAAATATACCTCTTTTTTATTGAATTTTGTCTTTTTTTGGTCAAACGTTAAGCAAGTTTATTAAGCATTGTTTTTTTTGTTACAGATTCATAAATTTAGTTGAAACTTTACTTGGTTGGTTAAAAATTTCACTAATTAAAAAATCTATGTTTTAATTATTATTTTTTAATGTGCAGAATTCCTGAAAATAAAATCAAGAATCTAATCACAAAATGGCTGATTTTTCATTTTTTGGTGAAAGTTTTTCCTTTTTAGTTGAGAATTTAAGTAATTGTTTGAAAAATCAATTTTTTTAAATTTGTATTTTATGGTAGAAAATTAATCTTTACGGTTGAAAATTCATGTTTTGGGTTAAGAAGCCATCTTCGTAGGCTGAAAATTGAATTATTTGATGAAATTTTTTATTGTTTCGCTGAAATTCAAGTATTAGGTCAAGAATTATTATTCTTGTTTGGGACAAGAAATTTTTGAAAAGACTTATAATTCTGACACAGAATAGGATATTTTCGAAACAAATAAATAAACAATATAAAATAAATATGAAATAAAATACACGATTGGCCGAATGTCTAGACAAATGTGGCAAAATATAATCGCAAATGAAGCAAGTAATTAGATTTGTAATTAATTAAGAATCAGTGCAGTTTCGCTCGTTCTCAGCGCATTAGTTGCATCAAGTTGCGTCATGCGTCCAAATCCAAAAGAAATGCTTTACCCGACTCTGCTTATTAAGAGTTGAATTTTGGTGGCCATTATTTAAATTACGGCTCCCGTTATTAAACTTAATCCATGCTGCTAAAATTAGTTTAAAAAAATAAAGTGAGTTTGTTACGGAAAATGACCTTTTCGAGTAATTATTCGGATCGAAACCAGTGAATTGAACTGTCCATACTATAAAGTTTCACAATTTCAATTTAAACTGTAATACGACTATTGTAGCCAGTTGTAAACTTGTGCTCTATATTACTTACCCGGTTGCATTTGACCACACAAACGTGAAACTTTGGGAAATGCAATCACCTATATTTGCTGCTGTTAATATTCATTATAATTCAACATCAAAGTATTTCTGGTTCAAAGCTGAAGGATGCAATACATACTGTGTCAATCGGCAGTCAGAATTTGATGCCATCCTATTTATTAAAAATTCTTGATAAATAGGATTTAAAATCATTTAAATTAAATAAATACAAAAGACAATAACATGTACCTGAATAGGATATCTTTTTTTTTGCAAAATTGAGAGTTTTGTTTAAACATGTACGCAGACTTCAACCAAAGTATCCCCCTCACCACACTCAAGGCCCCCTTTCTAGCTCGCCGCACACGCAGACTCCATTAAAAATATCATCTTTACACACTTTCCCCTTTTCCAGCTAATTTATTTATCTGATTTTAAAATAATTTTTCCATATTATTTAGAAATTATTTGCATAACCTAAATAAGAATGTAATAAATTTATCCCAGTGCCCCCTTTCCAGCTCTTTACATACGCAGACTCCATTAAGAGTGTCATATTTACACACGTTCCCCTTTTCAGGCTCTCCGCACACGCGTGCTTCACTCAAAGTGTGCTCCTCATAATCGTGCCCTTTTTCCAGCTAATTTATTTATTTTATTTTGTATTTATTTTTTCATATCATTTAAAAATTATTTGCACAAATGAAATAGAAATGTACTAAATGTATTTAAACACACATGGAAACTTCACCCAAAGTGCTCTCCTCAACGCACCCATTGCCCCATTTACAGCACTACACATACGCAGACTCCATAAAAAATGTCTCCTTCGCACTCGTACCCCATTTCCAGCTCTCTGAATGCACCGACTTCACCTCATCAACGTGTATCTTTTCCAATTAATTAATTAATTAATTTTTCTTATATTTATTTTTCCATATAATTCGAAAATGACTTGAATAAAATAAATAAAAAAAAAAAAATAAATATATCCTAGTGCCCCATTTTCAGCTCCTCACACACGCTGGCTTCTCTTAAAGTATCCTCCTTACTATCGAGTCCATTTTCCATCTAATTTGTTTATTTGATTTTTTGTTTAAGTTTGTGTGTAATTCAGAAATTATTTGAATAACAAAATAATAAAAGGTATCCTCGCCTCCCTTTTCCAGCTAATTAATTAATTTTATTTTCCCATCTGATTCAGAAATCATTTTAATAAAAATAATAAATAAAATGTGACCTCTTTGACCTTTTGCAGCTAATTTATTTGTTTATTTTTTCATCTACGTTAGAAATCATTCAAATAAAATAAATAAAAATGTAGTAAAATGCATCAACAGAGGATGTGCTGATTTTGCAAGATCACCTGTTTTTTGAAATTGCTGTTGTTAATGATTAATTTTACTTTTGGAACCATATATGCTATTATTTTTATTTACAAATATACGTCACCCGGATTTTTGACAGAATAATGAAAAATAATATTTAGGGGTTCCTTAAAAACATTTTTACAAAAAATTGCAGATTTTTTTGAGCTACTGCAAATATTGTTTTTATTTTGGCTCAGATGCCCTTTATGATTTAGTATTTCAAAGTAAAATAATCCATTTACAGTTGCAGTTAAAAGAAACTGAGCAATTTTATTCAAAAATGGGCTTAGGAGAACTTACATTTTTTTAATTCTGTTCAAAAATTTTCTTTATGTACTTTATTCAAAATAAAACAATAGATTTATTCCTAAGTAAAATAATTCATTAAAAACGGCAATAAAAATAATTATTTTTTAATCCTGCGGAAATTTCGAGGGTAATTTTACCACCAAGAGAGACCTATGAAAAAACTATGTCTTTTTTTGTTAATAACAAAATGATACCCTTTTTCTACTTTTTCCTCTAAGCGCGCCCTTATTTTTACATTTTGGTAATGGAAATATTAAAATTTTCATTTCGAATTAATCTCTTCCGGCTGGAGATTCGTCTTTTTGCCTTAAAAATTCAAGAATTCGCGTAGAAATTAAACTATTTGGTTGGAAGTTTATGCATTCTGTAAAAAAAAATTTTCTTTATATTGGAAAATTATCTTCTTGGATAAAAATTCATCATTTTAGTTCTAAATTGAACTGGTTGGTTATAAATGAACCATTTTTTGAAAATCAATATTTTAGGTAGAAAATTAATTTTTTAAATCATATAACTGCAACTTTTATATTAAAAATAATCTTCTTGGTAAAAAATGTATCTTTTTATTTGGACATTTAAATATTTGGTAAAAATTATTTTTGTGGTTAGATAATTTATATTTTCGACTTGGAAATTCAACAATTTTATTGAAAATTTTTCATTTTGCTTCAGTTGAATTTTTAACTAAAAAAGACAAGTTTTCAATATAGTAGTTAAATTTCGAATTACAAATTTCGGTTTTCAAGAAAATATAGAATAGTTCAATTTTCAATTATAAAAATTAATTTTCTACTAAAATGATGAAGGTTCAGTTTAAATAGTTCAATTGGAAAGAAAAAAATATAAATTTTGAACTGAAATAATAATTATTTAACTGAAATGTTTGAATGATCAACCAAAATGGTTAATTTTTATTTAAAAAGACGTAATCTTTCAAAAAATCCATGAATTTGCAACTAAGAAAGATAAATTATTAACCAAACATAGAATACAAATTTAGAATCACTTTCATTCAATTTAATATTGCAATATAAAAGAAAAAAAATAAAGCGCGCTCTCGAAAAAATTCCCTGACTTGAAAAAAAAATCTCTGACATATTAGGTTTTTCCAGGTATATAAAAGTACACTAACGATTCTGTGTTTTCCAGATCGAGTAGACGCCATTGAATATTCAATGTTTTGATTTTCATCATTAAATTAATAATTTAACTGAATAATTTGGAATTAATTATTAATTATTTTAATTAATATAATTAATTTTTTATTGTTGTCGGTGTCAACCAGGCCGAGACCCATGTGACAGATATCAATGCATGTGCTCAGAGAGAAATCCAATTTGGAAATGACTATGATATTAATCATACTCACGAGTAGGAACGTCACACGAATTTGCGAGTAATCAGAATTCAAGTAATTAGAGTTCTGGCAGCATTTGGAAATACTTAAAGCCAGTGCATTATCAACCATCTATTTTAATTAAAATTGACGTCTTCAAATGATGGATAATGTTGAAATTTATCAATTTTTCCCTACTTTTTGCGCTAATTTTAAAATAGGAAAAGTTTTGGGTCTGATTGTTACCATAAATTCAGAGTCTCGGAACTGTTTTGTCTCTCTCACGGTTCTCCCCATGACTTGTCACGCGTGAGTGGATACTGCCACGTATGGGTGACCATTGTCACGCCTGAGTTAATATTGGGCATCTACCGCGGCTTGTCTTACCCATCTTCGCGACAATTATTGAATAAACAATCTTTTTTACTTAAAAATCCATCCCATTTTGAAAATTTGTATTTTTTTGTTGAATTTAACTGTCAAGGCAAATTTTTTTTTTAGAAGACAGCTAAATTTTCAACCGAAAGAAATTATTTTCAACTAAGAACTTTTCAACAACAAAAATTAATGAATAACCAAATATTTTCCTTTGCAACTAAGTAGTTGAACATTAGGGCAGAAAGGACAGATTTACAACTTAACAGTTCAGTTTTTAATCGAATGTTCAAATTTCTAAACAAAAAATATAAAATTCTACCTAAAAAAGTTGCATCTAAAAGGTCGAATTTTTTAAGATAAAAAACGCATTTTCAAAGAAGCCGGTAAGTTTTCCACAAAATAATTAAAGTTGCAACAGCATAGTTAAAATATAAGCTGAATTTTTCAGAAAAAAGTTTAACTTGCAATTAGTAGTGAAGTTAAAAAAATAATAAATTTCAACGAAAAATATAAAAGTTGATATTTCAAATAAAAAAATATCTTAATTTCAAATCAGAAACAGAAAACCAAAATTTTAGTGAAAATGAGGAATTTTTAACAAAAAATTTCATTTTTAATTAAAAAATTTTGAACAAAATAGTTGGAGTCTTCAATCAAACAAATTATTAGTTGACAAATTAGTTAAACTTTCAAAGAAGTATTTAAAATTTCAAAGAACAAATATGAATTCTCAGTTAAAAATTGAATACGGGAATTTACAACTTACTAAAAACGATTAATTTTTAAACGCAATTACATTAGTTAATTTTTTATTTCAAAAAATTATATTTTCACGAAATAGAAGGAATTTCCAAAAAAATCGTTCAATATTCAACCAATAAATTAAAACAGATGATTCTTCATTAACAAATTTGATAGTTGACGTTTCAATTGAAAACTATCAATGTTCAGCGAAGAAGAATTGGTTAGAATGTCAGTTAGAGAAATTAATTTTCAACTCAAAATAAAAACACAAATTACACTTTTCGGTTGAAATTTGGACTATTAATCTTAAAAATCAACAATGTGATTAAAATCTTATGTATTTGATTGAGAACTCATATTTGTTGAGAATTATTATTTTTGGATCTAGACTTTAGTTTTTTTTGTAGAAAATTTGCCTTTTTGGTTTCAAAATTGACCATTCTGGTTGAAACTTCAAGTACTAATTTGAAAGTTCAATTTTTTTAGAAAATTGATTTTTTAACTTAAAAATTAAAAAACTCAATGGGAAATTCACGTATTTGATTGAAAAATCATATTGTCTGGGAAAATTATCTTTTTATATATATATATATATATTTTTTAATTTAGCTGTTTGATTATAAATGAATTTTTTTTAATTATATTTTTGCGTTGTAAATTCTACTGTTTTATAAAAAATTGAGTATTTTGGTTTACAAATTTCACAAGTTGGTCAAAAATGAAATTTTTGATTGAAAAATATATTATTTTGTAAAAATAAAAATCTCCTATTTTTTAGTAAAAACTGCAACTAATTTTTTTAAAAAAGATTTTAAACCCTTTAGAAGTTTCGAAGAAATAAAGAAATATTTGATAAACTTCCTGAGGTGTTTCAAAGTTTTTAAATATTTCTAATCTATTTGAATCGTCCTAAATTCATAAAAATATTTTTACCTTACTTAATTTTTTCTTAAAATTTTCAAAAATCCTTGAAAAAGTTAAAAAATTGACTTTTAAGCTTTTGTATTTGCCAAGGAATTTTAAGAAAGTTAGTTAATTTTCTCTGTCGGTTCTTTTAAACTTTATAATCTTTAAAAATTATTTAAATTTGCCAAGCATTTGTTTTAAATAAACATTTAAAATGTTTTGAAATTTTTATAAATAATCTCTTTAAATTAATTTTTTTCAATTAAAAAAATATTTAAAGCTTCCCTAGGAACTAAGAAATGTTTGTTTTATTTTCGTGACACCTTACAACATTTTTGAGAAATTTTAAAAAGTTTTAATTATTTTTAAATCGTTTAAAAACTTTTTCAAATTTTTTCTAAACTTATCTTATATGTCAAAATTGCAGAATTTTGCTCTGAAATCTTTTACATTATTTCTAGAAATTTGAGGAAATAATTTTAAAAACGTTGTAATTTTTGCTCATTCTTTTTTTTTGAATTTATTACAAAACAATCATTCACAAATTTTCCCATAAACCTTACGTACATTTTTTCCGTTCTTTGCACTCTGCAAAATTCAGTTTACCTAACTAATTATTAAATATTGAAAAATTAAAAAATTTGTCTCAGTCTTCCATATTCTTTTTCCACACATTTTGAAATCTTTAAAACATAACATTATTTTTTTTAATGAAACCTCAGCCATTAAAAAATTTGGCCAGAAATTAAAAAAAAGAGATCTTAAAAGCATCCCTAATTATTAAAAAGCGTCTATTTTTTCCGAATTCTTCAAAATAAGTGTTTGCTAACAATTTAGTTTTTTCTTATCGCTTTAAAAATATAAGAAAGTTTACAAATTAATAGTGTGGTAAAGAATAGTTACGAACAGAATTATTTACAATTAATAAATAGTAGTTTAAAATTTAAAGTTTCTCTTCCATCAATAATATTAAGAAAAATTTAGAAATAAATTTTATGATAAAGTAAAATTATTTATCTAGAAATTTAATATACACAATTGATGGTGCAGAAAATTCGTAAATTAAAAATGTTACATAATCAACTATTTTGGTAATAATTTCAACTATTTTATAAAAAATTAAAAATATTCACATGAAAACTATTAATTTCCAACAAAAAATAGAATAGATAAATGTTACAATTATATTTTTCGGAAAAAAGTCTTATTTCACTCTACTGGGAATCGAACCACAGAACTTCCGATTGCTGGTCGAGAGTTTTCCAATTAATCTATTAGAGAGATCGAAAGAAAAATCCTTTTTGAGAAATACACGTTATCTCAAAAGTTTTAAATTTATGATACGAGTAATTTAAGGGAATCTGTATTACCATCAGTTAGAGTTACTATCGATCAAGTTAAATTTTTAAATAAAAAAAAAAAGATTTTTTCGATATCTCTAATAGCTTAATTTAAAAAGCACACGACTGGCAATCGGAAGTTCTGTGGTTCGATTCCCAGTGGAGCGAAGTAATAAAATCTGTTTTCAGAAAAAAATACTTTAAAAATTTTTTAAATTTATTTTCCCTCCGGTCAAAAATAAATTTAAGTATTTTCTGTTACTTAAAGACTTAACTTGATCAATGATTTTGATTTCTATTTTTAAAGATTGTAGAATGCAATCTTGATCGATAGTAACTATATTTGCTGATAATTAAGATTCCTTTAAATAGATCAATTTTTAGTTGAAAAATTTGATTTTCAGAAAAAAAGAACAAACTTTAATTATAACTGATTTGAGTGAATAAACAGTTTCATCCACCAATGGTACATCGTGCTTTTGTCAGATAATTAATATTGAAACTGTAGCTGATATTCAGGCAGAAATTATACTCTGGTTAGCAAGAGGTGAATCATTTAATTAAGGAAAACAAGGTAAAGAACATAAATCATGTAAATTATAAAGCTTTAACGTTCTTTTTACGAGGAACTATCGCGAGAGAAATGAAATAACCGAAGCGTTCGTAATTCCAATTTTCAAATGCAAATATTTCCCGAGTTTGATGCAAGCCGAGGGTTTTGTGTGGAACAATACGTGTTTCAACATTCAAGCTCAGTTTACTCTAAAGTTTGTTTCGAGGTGATTGTTATAACATTTAATAAGCTTCCAGGCAAATGTTGAGTTAAAAAAAAATTAAAAAATCAAATCAACGTAACTAAATATTATTTTTGTTGATCTTAATGGACTGATAGTTTTTCATCTACTAGTCTGAAACAAAAATGGGTTTTATAGATAAAGATTGTACTTAAATTATGTGCTCAAGTAGAGTATTTAATTTTTTTAATTCTAAAAAAGCTTTCTCCTGAAGATTATCTTTTTAGTTAAAAACTTTTATTTATTTGAAAATTTAACAGTTTTCTTAAAAAGACATACTTTTTGGTTCAAAATTCAATTGTTTTGTTTTAAAATTCGTCTTTTTGTGTTAAAAAGTCGATTGAAATGTTTTTGGATGAAAATTCAACTTTTTTTAAATTTATTCCTTTGATTTAAAAATCCACTTGATTTAGCAGAAAGTTTATTTTTCTTGGATATAAATGCAAAGGTTTGGTTGAAAATTTAACAATATTTTTCAAGGTTATACTTTTTTGGTATCAATTCTACTATTTAGCAGAAAATTATCTTAATATTTACAACTCTGATTTTGCTGTTGGAAAGTGAACTGTAACCTTCTTTGGATGAAAATTTAAATATTAAATTTTTTTTATTCAACTCGTTTGAAAGAAATTTCATCTTGCTTGAATAAAAATTCAACTTTTCGATTGAAAACTCAACCTTTTTTTAAAGTTTGTCTTTTTGAGTATAAAATTCAAATATTTCAGTAGAAATTAAATCTTTATTAAATAAAAATTCTACTGTTTGGTTCAAAATTAAGGAATTTGGTTGAAAAATTGTACTATTGAGTAGATACATTACTTTTTGTTTAAAAATATTTTGGTTTTGACAAGAGAACTGAAATCCTTTTTATGGATAAAAATTCAACTATTGTTTTTAATTTTTTTGAATAAAAAATTCATCTATTTTAAGAGAAATTGCATCTTTCTTGGATAAAAATGCAACGTTTTAATTGAAAATTAATCTATTTTATGCAAAATGTATATCTTTGTTTTGAAAATTCTACTGTTTTGTTGAAAGTTCTACTATTTTATTCAAAATTTACTTTTTGTTTGAAATTTATATTTTGTTGTTGGAAAATGAACTGAAATAATTTCTGGATGAAAATTCAACTGTTTTTTTTTTAACGGTTTCGTTTTAAGAGAAATTTAATCCTTTTCGGATAAAAATGCAACTATTATGTTGAGAATCCAACAATTTGTTTAAAAAGTGCCTTTTTTCTATTAAAAATTCGTTTCTTTGAAATTTAAACTCAATTTTTTTGTAGAAACTTATTTATTGCATAAGCATTCATGTTTTTATCGTGAAAAGTCGACTCAAATCTTTCTTAACAATAAATTCATACATTTTAGTATAAAATTCTTCTTTTTTAAACAAAAATGCAGCTTTTTAGTTAAAATTATTCTTCTTTGTTTGAATGTCCAACTATTTTGATTCAAATAAATCTCTTCTAATTTAAAATTCAATTATTTGGGTAAAAGTTAAACTACATTGTTAAAAACGTACTTTTTTCTATCGAAGGCTTATGTCTATAGTTAGGAATTCAACTTTTCAGTGGGAAAGTCTTATTTTATTTTGAAATTTATTTTTTAACTGAAAATATATATATTCTGTATTTTAAGATTGATCTTTTTTAGCTAAAAACTTTCCTTTTTTGGGAAAAAATCATTTTCTTGGTTTAAAATTAAACCATTATTAAAATTAAAACAGTATTAATATTTCACATTTCAAGAAAAATATAAAGTGAAAATTGTTTGAGTGTTTTGATGAGAATAATAGTTTAACGCTTTTTATGTTGTAAACTGTTAAATTAATTATCAGCTGATTGATTTCGTTCCCAATATTAAATTACTTAAAATTTTATTTTAATTCTTTTTTAATTGAGTAAAATAAATCAATTTTTACTTGAAAATTATGTAATGGAATAGCAACTATTATTTTTTATAATAAAAGTTTATTTTTTCTTTTGAATACCTCTATTACAATTACATACTTTTTTTTAAATTTTTGTGAACTGCGAAATGAATATCTAAATTCAATTTTCAAAATTAGTATATATAAATTGACTTTTGTAAAAATAAATTGAATAGTTTATTAATAAATCAAATGTATATAAATGCAATGTTAATTTTAAAGACAAATATAATTCAAAACCTATTTGAATCTTGCAATGAAAGTATAATAGTCATAATAATTGAATTTCAACGTTTTTCCAAATTATTAAAATAAATTGATTTTGCCTCAAAGTTACGTAATTAAATATCAGCTATTATTTTTAAAATAAATTTTATTTTTAGTTTCGAATACCTCTTTTACAATTATATAGTTTTTAAAAAATATTGTGAACTATGAAATGAGTATCTAAATTCAAAT
>NC_046663.1:10085120-10113490 GCF_010883055.1 Belonocnema kinseyi | reverse complement strand
GTGCGTGTGTGGGTTAATTTTTTTACATTAGTTAAAAAGATTATTAATAAATTAAATTTATAGAAATGCAATTCTAAATCTGAAGCAAAATATTATTTAAAAATTATGTGAGTGTTTCAATGAAAATAATTTTTCAATGCTCTTAACGTTGCAAATTGATTAATTAATTATTAACTGATTATTTTACATAAAATTTTTCTAGAATCAGTTTCAAAAGTTAATAATAATTAAATTTTCAACAATGGAAGTTAAAATTTAAAAAAATGAAGTAAAAATTAGACTCTAATGCTTTTCATTTTTTCAACTAATTAATTAATTATTAGCTAATTAATTTTTTTCACAATACGTATTTAATTAAAGAAAGATTAAAATTTATTTTTTAAAAATAGCTTTCATAAATTGCTTTTTCATTCAAAGTTTATAAAATGATGAATTTAATTTTCAAAAATTATATATGAACATGTTTCAATTTATTCTAAATAAATTGCTTTTTATAAATTGCTTTTTATATTGTGAAGAGAATAATTCATTCTTAGCTGATTAATCTTGTTTAATAATATTAAGTTACATTAGGATTAAATTTTTCTTTATTAAGCCACATGAATTTATTATATATTTAATGATTACGTAATTGAATATTGGATATATTTTGTATAATAAAATACTATATTCAAAATATCTATTTTCCAATTAAATCTTTGTGAATTTTTGTGATGTTGTGAAATGAGTTTATGCATTCTGATTTCCAAATTACATGCACATATCTTTTAATTTCTTATGAATTAAAACTTTATTATTACACAAATTTATAGAAAGTTATGGGGTAAAAAATTATTTGAATGTTACAATAAAAATAATTGTTTATCGATTTTCATAATGTAAAGTGATTAACTACTTATCAACTCTATAATTTTTTACCATATGAAATATATAAAAATTATTTTTAATTATCGTCATTACAGTAAAATAATTTAATTTTTGTAAATATTTGTGATCTGTGAAATGAGTATTTGAAAAGATAGCGTTTGTATGAAATTCAAGATTTTCATAATATTTTGTACTTTGGTAGTATTACTCGTAAGATTACCTGTCCTAGTAATACATTTAACGTTCTTTTCTTGGCGGAAAAGACAATTTTCGCTCGAAGTAGAAAAGCGAGGACAGTACTGTCAGGACTCAGGAGTTTGAAAGTGCCTCATTTACTACTTCAGTAGAACAAGGATTCTATTCAGCCTGTGATGCAAGAAAGCTCAATTTTAGATACAGTTAACGAAGCAACGAGAAAAACTCTTCACAAAAAGATTTAAAAAAGTCTCACAAAAAAGATTAAATAAAAACCATAAAATATCGAATATATTATTTACAGGCTTCACATTCTTTTCCCATTTTCCCTTTTTTTTAAAGAACTTCTCTTTTTTTTAAAGAAAGTTCTCTCTTTTCTCATTATAAATTATTAAAATCCAATAAGAAAATCTAAACTATTTTTTGTTGAAAGTTCATTCTTCTTGGTTGCAGATTTTTCTTTTTGGTTTCATATTTGATTCTTTTTTCGAAAATTTAACTATTTTGTCGAAGAATCATCTATTTGGTCGAAAAAAATTAGTTTTAAACAAACATTTGTATTGACAAGCAAATATTTAAAATTTCCAGCGAAAAAAACTTATTTTTAATAAAGCAGTGAATTTTTTCATTTTTAACCTACAAAAATCAATTTCCAAGCGAATAGTCAAATTAAAAAAAATAGATTTTAAACAAAAACAGTTCCATTTTCAATCAAATAGTTAAAAATCCAAGGCAACAAGACACATTTGTTGAAAAACAGTTAAATTTAAATTGTTGAAATTTCGACAAAAAAAGATTAGGTTTGAAAAAAATAGTTGAATTTTCAACCCAAAAATATTAATTCTTAAAAAGAAATTTTATTTTTTAACAAATAGTTGAATTTTCAACTGATTTCTATATGAAATCAAAAACAGTAAACTTCAACCAACAAGTACAAATTTTTATAAAATAGTTGAATAGTCAATCAATACCTAATATTTTTAAATAAAAAGTTGCATTTTTGACCAATAAATATCAAATTTTTAACAAAAGAGATTAATTTGCAATTAATATAATAAATTTTCAACAAAATAAAATAGAATTTTAATAAAGCAGTTCAATTATCAAACAGGTATTTGAGTTTTCAATTCAAAAACGTTCTTTTTCAATAAAATATATACCCTAAGAAAAAATTGAAAAATATTTCAATTTTCAATTAGAGGGATAAATTTGCTATTAAGATTATGAATCTTCAAATGAAATAGACATATTTTAAGATTAAAAAATTTATTTTTGACCAAAAAAAAGAATTTTCAACAGAAGGATGAATTTTGGAATAAAATTATTAATCTTGAGCTGCCACAGTAAATTTCTAGTTGAAAAAATTTAATTTTGATTGAAAATAAACGAAACTTTTAACCACAGAGATGAATTTTCAACCAGTGATGCATTTTTCGAGGAATTCCCCCAAAAAATTAATTTTTTTAATAAAGTAGTTCATCCTTTAACTAACTAACTTCTACTATTCAATGTTTTTTTAATATTCATATCTTCAGTTAAAAATGCATGTATTTTATAAAAAAAATTTTTTGTACAAAATGAATCTCGTTGCTTGAAAATTGATATTTTTTGTTTTAAATGAAAATATTTTATTTTTCTGCTGAAAATTGATTTCTTACACTTCTACTTTGAGCTTTCCACCTTTGATTGTAAATTTAT
The DNA here is from genome assembly GCF_010883055.1 of Belonocnema kinseyi. Classification (NCBI taxonomy): domain Eukaryota; kingdom Metazoa; phylum Arthropoda; class Insecta; order Hymenoptera; family Cynipidae; genus Belonocnema; species Belonocnema kinseyi. Next base: position 10,110,730 of record NC_046663.1, on the reverse strand, counting down.
CTTTTTTAGTTGACAATTCAACTATTTGAGTTCAAAATCATGTATTTTGTTGAAAGTATTCAAAAAAAATTATCCATTTTTAATTGAAAACTAATATTTTTTAGTTGAAAATACATTTTTTTTCCTAAAAATTTACTAGAGCATTTTGTTGAAAAAAGTATTACATTTTTTGTTGATAATTCCTGTTGTCTGGTAAAAAATGAATTTATTTGTAGAAAATTCAATTTAAATAATTTATTGAAAAATCGTTGTTTCTTATTTGAAAATTAATCTTTTAATTGAAAATTTTACTATTTTGGGATAGTAGAAAATTGGTTATTTTATTCAAAAATTCATCACTTTCATTAAAAATGTAACTATGTAAGAAAAATGCTTCATTTTTTAGTCAAACATTTATATTTTAATTGAATAACATTTTTGTTACTGAAAATATAATAATTCCATTTTTATTGTAAATTTATATTTTTGACTTGAAAATTCAACTATTTGATTAAAAATTATTTTTTTCAAACTGAAAATGAAACTATTTTATTTTTGATTACACACCCATCCTTTCTATTAAAATATTCAACTATTTTGTTAAAAATTCATCTTTATGGTAGAAAATTATTTTCCTTAATCAAAGATTAACTTTTATGTTGAAAATTTAACTATTTAGTGGAAATTGAATCTAGTTCGTCAAATATTAAATAGGTTTGTAAAAAAGTATCCTTTTTGGTTGAAAAGTGAACATTTTGTTGAAAGAATACTACATTTTGTGTTGAGAATTCCTGTTCTTTGCTGAAAAATTATTTCATTTGTAGAACATTCACCAATTTTTGTAATTTGTTATTCTTCTGGGTTATAATTTCAGTTCAAAATTCATCTTTTCGTCAAAAATGAAAATATTTTATTAAAAAATTGTTCTCCCTGAGTTGACAATTTAAATCAAAAATTCACTATTCTATAATAGTTGGAGTTGGATTATTTTAGTCAAAAATTCAGAACTTCAATTTAAAATTAAACTATTAACTAAAATTGCGTCCTTTTTGGTTGAAAATTAATATTTTAACTAAATATTAATTTTTGAGACAAAAAATATAATTGCATTTTTTATTGTAAATTTATCTTTTTCATTGTAAAGTTTCACTATTTGATTAAAAATTAATTTTTCAAACTGAAAATAGAGCGATTTCATTTCTGACTACATGTTTAGTCTTTTTATTTGAAGACTCAACTATTTTGTTCAAAATGCATGTGTTTCGTTAAAAATTAATTTAAAAAAAAAAATTTTTTTCGTCGAAAACTCAACTATTTGGTGGCAAGTTAATCTAGTTTGTGAAAAATTAAATGATTATGTAAAAAATGATCCTTTTTTTAAAAATGCAACATTTTGTTAAAAAATTACATTTCTACATGAGAATTCATGATGTTTGGTTACAAATTAATTCATTTGTAGAAACATCAAAATTCAAAAAATTGTAGATTAAAAAATCGTTTTAAGTTGGTTAATAATTTCTCTCCTAATTAGAAATTTAACTATTCTATAATAGTCTAAGGTTACTTTATTTCAGTCGAAAATTAATATCTTTAATTTAGAATTTAACTATTAATTAAAAATGCGTCCTTTTTAAATTAAAAATTGAACATTTTGATTAAAAAGTAATCAGTTTTATTAAAAAATTTGTTTGAGCCCATAGTAATCCAGCTGTTTTGCCTTCGAACGAACGAAACGGAATTGCGAATATTATAAATTTGAGAAATGGGTGTTTAAACCTGGTTAGACTGCAAATAAAATAAAAGTCGAAAACCAAAATATGGAGGGGATCTGTGGCGTTATTTATAGGGGATAAAAGGGCTCGACTAAACGGCGCGGGCAGAGAATACTACTCTTTCGTATTTATAACTATGAGCTTCAAGGACCACCACCAGTGACAGAAACGAATGCACGCCACATTGAATCAGATATTACGATTTCAGGATAAAATGTCGAGGCATAAATGCATGTTGCACGAAATCATTAAAATGAGGCAGAGTCAATGGAAAAAGCACTTTGAATAAATAAGATATTAATAATCTTTTGTCATTTATCACCTCATAACGTGGTGGATCAAGTTTATAACTGACTTTAAGTCATAAAATTGAGTCCGCACGAAAGCTTATTTTGCGAGCTTATTTAAAATACTTCCGGTTCAGGTGAATGATTACTTAACTTTTCCACATCCTATATCCCATTTTCCACTTGCCACTTTGCACCTGAATACTTTTTTTTTATTTACCTTACACGTCACAGTTAAATTTTAAAATGTTGTTTATAACAGAAAATCGAGAGAGGTGAAATGTTGGAAGTGGAACGTGGAAATTGGGAAGTGGAAGTAGGAAATTGAAAGCGGGAAGTGAAAAGTAAGAACTGGGAAGTAAAAAGAGTACAGTAAAAAGTGGTGAGTGGAAAGTAAAAAGTGAAAAGTGGGAGGCAGAAAGTGGAAAGTAGGGAGTGGAATGTGGGAAGTGGAAACTGGAAATTTTTTAAATAAAAAGTAGGATGTGGAAAGTGTTAGGGAAAAAGAGGCAAGTGTAATGTAAAAAGTAAGAATTGAAAATTGGGAAGTTGATAGTAGGAAATGAAAAGCGGGAAGTGAAAAGTGAGAACTGAGAAGTAAAATATGTAAAGTAAAAAGTGGTAAGTGGAAAGTAAAAACTGAAAAGTGGGATGCGGAAAGAAGAACGTGAAAAGTGAAAAGTAGGCAGTGGGAAGTGGAAAGTATTTTAGTAGAAAGTGTGATGTCGAAAGTGTGAAGTAAAAAGAGGTAAGTGTAAAGTAAAAAGTATCAACAGGAAATTGGGAAGTTGAAAGTGGAGAGTAAGAAGTGAAAAATTGGAAGTGAGAAGTGCAAAGTGGGAAGCAGAAAGTCGTAAGTAGAAAGTCCGAAGTGGAAGGTATGTGATTAAAATTTGTTAAGTAGAAAGTAAAAAGAAGGAATAATTGAAAATTGGGAAGTAAAAAGTGGAAGTTTGAAAGTAGGAATCGGAAAGTGGGAAGTGGAAGGTGGGAAGTGGAAGGTCGGAAGTGAAAAATTTCTAAGTATAAAGAAGTGGTAAGTGGAAAGTGAAAAGTGTGAATTGGAAATCGAGAAGTGAAAAGTGGGGTGTATTAATTGGAAAGTAGAAAGTGTAAGGTGTTTAGTGGACAGTTTTGAAGTATAAAGTATAAAGTAAAAAGGGGTAAGTTGAAAGTGAAAAGCGGGGATTTGAAATTAGGAAGTGGACAGTGGAAAGTAACAAATAAAAAGTGGGAAGGAAAAAGTAGAAAGTAGGAAACAGAAAATGGGAAATGAAAAATGGAAGGTAGGAATTGGAAAGTATAAAGTCGGAAATGGAAAGTATGAATGATTAAGTGGAAATTGGCAAGTGGAAAATAGACCTTTTTGAGTAGAAAGTGGAAAATGAAAGTGTGAATTTAAAAGTAGGAAGTGGGAGTGCAAAGTGGAAAATGGGAAGTGGAAAGCTCTTAACTAGAAAGTGGCAAGTGTTATGAGGAAAGTAAAAACTGGGAATTCGAAATTGGGAAATAAAAAGTGAAAAGTAGGAATTGGAAAGTGGAAAATAGAAAGTGGAAGATGGTAAGTGTACACTTTTTGTGTATAAAGTGTACAATTAAAAGTGGTAAGTGGTAAGTAAAAAGTGGAAATTTGAAATTAGAAAACGGAAAGTAACAAGTAAAAAGTGGGAAGGGAAATATAAAAATTAAGAAGCAGCAAATGGGAAGTGAAAAATGGAAAGTAGGAATTTGAAAGTGTAAAGTCGAAACTGGAAAGTGTAAAGGATAAGGCTGAAATTGGCAAGTGAAAAGTAGACAGTTTTTAAGTAGAAAGTGGGAAATGGAAAGTGTTAAGTGAAAAGTAGGAAGTGAATAGTAGGAAGTAGAAAGTGGAAAGTGAAAGGCGAGAAGTTAAAACTGAGAAGTGGGAAGTTTAAAGTCGAAAGTAGTAAGTGAAAAGTTTTAAAGAAAAAGTGGAAAGGGTGAAGTAAAAAGTAGGAACTAGTAGCTAGAAAGTAAAGAGTGGAAATACAAAAATTTTGAAGAGGATGATGGAAATTAAGAAGTAAAAAGTTAAAAGAAGAAATTCCAAAGTGGTAAGTCGCAAATAAAAAGTGGAAAATGGACAATTTTGAAGCAGAAACTGTTAAGTAAAAATTGTGAATTAGTAACTGTCAAATAAAAAGTTGAATGTAGGAATAGGAAATTAGAAAGTCGGAAATTGAAATTGGGAACTAGAAAGTCGGAAGTGTAATGTGGAAAATGGGCAGTGAAAATCTTTTTAAAAAATCGTGGGAAGTGATAAGAGGAAAGTATAAAGTGGGAATTCGAAATTGGGAAATGAAAAGTGGAAATTAGAAATTAAAAGCAGAAAGTCGGAAGTGGAAAGTGGAAGGTGGGAAGTGGAAAGTTTTTAAGTAGAACGTGTAAAGTAAAAAGCAGGACGTTGAAAATAAAAAGTGGTAATTGAAAATTAGGAAGTGGAGAGTGGAAAGTCAGAAGTGAAAAGTGGGAAGGGACAAGTGGGAAGAAAAAAGTAAAGAGTAGGAAGCAGAGAGTAAGAAATAAAAAGTGGAAACAGGAAAGTATAAAATGGGAAGGATAAAGTAAAAATTGGCAAGTAGGAAGGGGGCAGTTTTAAGTAGAAAGTGGAAAGTACGAAGTAGAAAGTGAGAAGTGGGAAGTGAAGAGTAGGAAGTGAAAAGTGTCAAATTAAATGTGGAAGTGAAGTGAATATTTGACTAGAATTAAGTGTTTTCAAGAAGTAAAATTAATTCTTAACCGATAAATTGAATTTTTAACCCAAAATATTAATTTTCTTCAAAATATTTTTTTAACAAAATAGTTAAGTTTGCAACCATACAAATCAATTTGAATCGAAAACAAGAAATACGAATTAAAACAAAATAATTGATTTTTCACCTAAAATAGATTTGCAGTAAAAAAAATTAATTTCTAATACAAAATAATCATTTTTAATCCAAGAAATAAGTTTTTAAGAAGAATTTTTTTTTAAATAGTTCAACTTGTTAAACAAACAAACGCATTTTTATCCAACAAGATAAAGTTTCAACTGACGAGTTTAATCTTCTACAAAAAAGGATGCATTTTGAACCATATAGTTGAATTTTCAACCAAAAAGATTAATTTCTAACAGAATTTTTGAATTTCTAGAAAATCAACTTTCAACCAAAAAAATAAATTTTACACCAAAAAGGAGTTGTTTATAAAAAATAATGAAAGAAATTAATTTTCAACAAAATGATAAAATTAATTCCACTTTCATATAATGTAAATGCTAAACGAAAATCCGCATCTGTTCATCCATTCTTCGCGGTTTTTCCTAGTTCAATATTTTTAGGCAATTACACATTCCGTTTCCCATTAATGAATAATGTAAATTCCCGCTCTACTGAGGCAGAAATTTAATTTCTGAATCCTTTGTTATTAAATTTCCGCATAAGCCTTTACATATTCTCTTTAATAACCAAAAATCTTCAAACTCTAGATTTATGCAAATTCTTGAAATCTACTAAAGTTGTTTGGAATGTTTAAATATCTCCTGAAATATTTTAAATCGCTTAATTCTGGATTATAAATTCTTTAAAATTTAATAAAAATATTATAAAATCAGCTGAAAACTGTTAAATTGTATAAAATTATCGCCTTTAAAATTCCTTTAAATATTTAAAGTTCTATAAAACTCTTAATTCGTCAAAAATTGGTATTTTTGAAAGATTCAAGGCCATATTATACAATTTAACTTTTTGGTTAAAAATTAGTTTTTTTTTGTTTGTTAAAAATTATTTTTCTCATCTGAAAATTACATTATTGTATTTTTGAACTCATTAAAACTCATTAAGAGTTGCGACTTTCTCGAATTCATAAAAGAAAGAATACTGCGTATTTTTTTTTACAAATGACGAAATGAAGTAGAAGAGTAGAAAATGGAAGGTAGGAAGTAGACAGTCGGAAGTAAACAGTGGAAAGTTGAAAGCTTTTCAGTAGAAAGTTGGAAGTGTCGTGGGTAGAGTAAAAAGTGGGAAGTGGTAAGGAGAAAGGAAAAATTGGAAATTAAAAAGTATAAGTGGAAAGTGAGAAGTGAGAAGTAGGGAGAGAGAAATTTAAAATGGAAAGCAGAAAGTAAGAAGTGAAAAGTGGGAAGGAGAAAATGGGAAGTGAACAGTTTTTAAGTAGAAAGTTTGAAAGTGGAAATCTGTAAGGGAAGTGTGAAAACTAGAAATTAGAAATTAAGAATAAAAAGTGGAAAATAGGAACTGAATAGTGGAAAATGGGAAGTTAAAAGTGGAAAGTGAAAACAGCAAGTGGAAAGTAGGAAGTTGAAAGTGTGAAGCCAGAAGTGAGATTTTAAGAGTCAAAAGTGGGAAATGGAAAGTTTTTAAGTAGAAAATGGAAAGCCAAAAGTATGTAGTATTAGGTGGCAAATAACAAGTGAAAATTATAAATTGGGAGGTGGAAAGTAAGAAGTGGAAAGTGGGAAGTAGAAAGTAAAAAGTGAGAAGCGGGAAGTGGAAACTGGGAACTAGAAAATGAAGAGTCAAAACTGGGAAATAGAAGGTACAAAGTGGAGAGTTTTTAAGTAGAAAGTGAATAGTTTGTAAGTAGAAAGTAGAAAGTAGAAAGTGGACAGTTTGTAAGTAGAAAGTTAAAAGTGGACTGCTTGTAAGTAGAAAGCGGAAAGTAGAATTAGGAAGCGAACATTGGAAACTGGGAAGTTTAAAGTAAAAAGTGGAAAGTGAAAGCAGTAAGTGGAAAGTAGAAAGTGTGAAGTCAGGAATGAGAAGTGGTAAGTCAAAAGTGAAAAGTTGGAAGGTTTGAGTAGAAAATGGAAAGCCAAAAGTGTGAATTGTCGTGTGGAAAATAATAAGTGAAAATTATCAAATTGAGTGGTGGAAAGTGCGAAGCAGAAAGTGAAAAGTTAAAAGTGGAAAGTAGTAAGTGGGGAGTGGACAGTTTTAAAGCTGAAAGTGGAAAGTAGACAGTTCGTGAGTATAAAGTGGAGCGTGGACAGTTTGCAAGTTGAATGTAAAAAGTCGACAGTTTGTAAGTGGAAAGTGGGAAGTGGAAGTGGGAAGTGGACTGTTTGTAAGTAAAAAGTGGAGAGTGAAAGCAGGAAATTAAAAGTGGAAACTGCGAATTTAAAAGTAAAAAGCGGAAAGTGAAAGCAGTAAGTGGAAAGTGGAAAGTGTGAAGTCAGAAGGGAGAAGTTAAAAGTAAAAAGTATAAAGTTTTTAATTAGAAAAGGAAAGCCAAAAGTTTGAAGTCCTGAATGGAAAACAACAATTAAAAATTATAAATTTAATCATAAAAATGATAAATTATAAATTGGAATGATGCAAATTATAAAGTAATAGCAGTAAGTGGAAATTGCAAAGTGTAAAGTCAGAAATGAGAAGCTGAAAGTCAAAAGTGGGAAGTGGAAAGTTTTTGAGCACAAAATGGAAAGCCAAAAGTGTGAAGTGTTAAGTGGAAAATAATAATTAAAGATTCTAAATTAGGAGGTGGAATGTTAGAGGTGAAAAATGGAAAGTGGGAAGTAGGAAGTGGGAGTAAAAAGGGGAACGTAGGAATTGGAAAATTAAAAATTAGAAAATTGGAAGTGGGAAGTAGCAAGCGGACAGTTTATAAGTACTAAGTGCTTTGTAAAAAGAGAAAACTGGTAAGTGGGACGTAAAAAGTGGAAATTGGGAAGTAGAAACTGGGATTTAATACTAAGTGAATAAATTATTTAAAGTGACTATAGACACTTTCTAGGGGCGATTGAAACTAGAACTTTAATAGATCAAGTATACAAGTTTCACGTATGTTTCCTGTTACATGGCCAAGTTATTGGAGTTGAAAAGCGAAACGAAACTTTCATAAGGTATTATAACTTTCAAGTGTACCTATTTTGCACAACTCATACATATACGTTTAAAATCGATTCAAGTTCAATCAAAAAAGAATTTACTCGAAGAATCCTCTTTCACTGAAAACTTTAATTCAGGATAAAGCAAGTTGAGAATTCTAATCATCAAATTATTCTCACTAGGATGCGCAGTAGGTATCGAATTAAAAAAAATAATCCCATATTTTTTATTGATATTAAAATGTTGATAAAATTTAAAATGTATTTTCCATAAGTTACATTTTTAACCGCATATTTAACTTGTAAACAAAAATATGAATTTTTATCGAAAGATTTAATTTTCAACTAAATAGTTTATCTTTTAACCAACGCCTTGAATTTTCAATCAATCCAGGTTAAATTAGAATCGAACATTTGCATTCTAATAAAAAAAGATATGTTTTTTATTTATGAAGATTAATTTGCGACAAAAACAGATGGATTTTTAACAAAATGTACGAATTTTCAACTAAAAAAGATTAATTTTCAATAAAAATGTTAAAATTCAACCAAGAATAGAAAATTTACATTGATAGCTGAAAATATTAATTATCAAACAAAAACCGAATTTAAATTAACATAGGTAAATTTACAGCATAGGAGATGAGTTTTGAATTAAAACGATGAACCTTACAAAAATTATTATTTGTTCAATTTGTTAAATTGTTCGACCCAAACGAGGATTTTTCGAGCATAAAGTTTAATTTACAACCACAAAACGCATTAAAAAATGTAAATACATTAATTTTCATCAAAATTATTGAATTTTAAATTAAAAAAAAAGAATAATCTATAAACAAAGGTTGAATTCTCTACCCGAAAATATGATTTTCCAACAACAACAAAAAAGTAAACTTCTCCTAAAACGTGAAATTTTCATTCAAAATAGTTTAATTTAAAAACAAATGTTCATTTTCAATCGAGGAGTTTAATTTTCTACCAAATTGTTAAATCCTTAGACAAACCAAAATAATTTAGACATGAAAAGTAGCATTTTTAATCCAAACGGTTAAATTTTCAACCAAGGCGATTAATTTTTAACTAAAATAGTCGAATTTTCAACAAAATAGATGAATTTTAAACTACAATGATAAATCTTTAAAAAAATTCTTTTTGAACAGAGGGAAGATGATTTTTAACTGAAAAGACTAATTTCATAAAAATGAAACAGTTAATTTTTTATTCAAATATTTGGTATTCAAGTTGATAATAGTATGGTTTAAAATTTAACGACTGTATTGAAAATTCTTTTTCATGTTTAAAAATTAATTTTTCTAAATGAAAATTGAACTATTTCTTTTTCGGTGAAAAGTTATCTGTCTTCATCGAAAATGAATATCTTTTGTTTAAATGTAAATATTTTGTTAGAAAAATAATTTGTTTGTTCGAAAATTCATCTGTTAGATTGAAAATTAAAATATCTAGTGGTAAATTTGATACTTGATGGAAAATTCAACAAATTTTTTTAAACCTTTTCTTCTGGTTGCATATGTAAATGTTATTATGAAAATTCGTCTTTGTAGGGTGAGTATTTTATTATTTTATTAGCGAATTCATTTCTTTGGATAAAAATTAATATTTTATGGAATAATTGTTTTTTTTTGTTTGGTTGAAAATTAATCTTTCCTGTAAAAATTCGACTATTCCTAGTTCAAAGTTTTACTTTATTGTTGAAAACTTGTTTTTTGCTTGCTCAAGAATAACATTTCTTAACTAAAAACTAAACTATTCAACTTTTAGATGAAAATGTATCTCTTTTAGTTGACAATTCAACTAGCCGTTGAAAACTGAACAACTTTTTTTTTTAATTGATTAATCTGCCAAAGTTCTTCCTCGCAAATCTATATTTGTTAAAAATTCAACTATTTCGTTTAAAAACTAAAATATTTTTTCAGATTTGTTTTTTCGTTTTTGTTTAAAATATTTTTATTTCAATTAAAATTGAACAATTTTATTTTTTATTGTAAATTTTTCCTTTTTAAATTAAAATTGAACTATTAAGTGCAAAATTCATTTATTTGGATACAAATTAATCTAAATTGTAAAAAGTGAACAAACTTTTGTAAACAAAAACAACATTCCTTTGGTTAATGATTGCTTTTTTGGGTAAAAAACTCATGTACATGTTTTGTTAAATTAGTCTTATCTTCCAGGCTGAAAATACAATTATTAAGTTAAAAAATAACCTAGTTTGTAAAAAATCAAATAATTTTGTAAAGAAGTCATTTTCTTGGTAGAAAATTTAATTAATTGGCTAAAAGTTGATCTATTTTGCTACAAAATTCAACAATTATATCGAAAAGTAATTTTTTTTTTTTATTTGATGCCAAGTAATCCACCATAATTTGATGTAATCCAACAAAGAAACATAAAATTCGGAGTACTTTAACTAGTAAAAAAAAGTATTTTCTTTTCGTGATAAATTTTGGTCACTATATTTTGAAGAAGCATATTGTTTCTTTGTGCACGACTTTCATACTTTTTTATTAGTTTATGGTCCGGAAAATATTTTTCCTGAGTGCTGTTGGCAACCGCAGGGAATTTTATGTGAATTCTTTCGAGATGAGACTGTCAGAAGAAAATGTTTGTTCAATACTAAATAATAACAAAAATAATACAGCCTTTTTTCCATTTTATTTATTTTTCAAATGATAATATAAACAAAGGAATCTATAGCATAACAAAGGTATGTTTTATTTTAACTCCACATGCCAAGAACTTTATTTATATTATTAATGTAAGAAAATCCATCTGAAAGAAGAACATCCAACATTAATTACTACTGTCCCGGAAATATTTTTGAAAAAAGTTCCAGAAATCGTGTTTGCGTAAGTTGGATATCTGAATCACATTGTATAGCATAAAGTTTCAAAGAATAAATTAACTAGAATTAATTCTACAATAGTTAAAAAAAATCTATCTTCGGTAGGTGTCAAGTTATCATCCTTCGAATTAACTAGATTTTTTAAAAGTAGATCAAAAATGAAATTCCGAATTTTATATCTGTAATTTGGAACCGGCTAATTGAACAAAAAAAAAGTTCTGCATAGTCATTGAAGTAGTGGTTATTTTCAATAATTCTAAAAAATATTGATCTAGCCCTAATAGGTCATTAGTTGTGATATTATGAATTTGACTATTTTCGACCCATTTTTCCGAGAGTAAAATTTCCATGGTCATAACTCGTGAACTATAGGAGTTAGACGACTAACTTTTTTTAGATTTAAGCAGAATTTCTAGTTCTGAAACTTTTAATTTGGCCTTATCAACATTACTTTACGCATTGATAAGTTATTACAAAAAAAGGAAACACGAGTGAAAAATGGGTCAAAAGTGGTCAATTTCAAGAGGTCATAACTTATGACCTTCTGGGGCTAAATCACTAATTTTTGTTAGAATCACAGCAAACGATGTTAGCTTTAATCAATATACGGAACATGTTTTTTTATTAACAGGATTCAAAATACAGATGCAAAATTAAGAATGTGACTTTTCAGCTATTTAAAAAAAAATCCCGTTACTTTGAAAGATCATAACTCAGCACTTACTAAAAATAGAAGATTTTTATTTTTTTCTAGTTTCCAAAAATTTTGTTTCAATTAACTATCTTTTTTGACATTTTTCTGTTAAATGTAATGGTAAAGGACAATATTCGCAGACACAATTGAGAAAAATCGTTTTAAAAAATATCTCCTCGTTAAAACTAGTTAAACAAAGAGAAAGTTCACAACAGATTAAGCACAGTGTAAGATTTGAATGCGTTTACCCTAGGGTAGTGCAAAATGCAGAAACATAAATGTTCTCGTAGGATGTAGTATTATAATTTCGTGTTACTCAAAAGTTCAAGTGCATTTTCTAAGGAAACAGCTACATGTTGCAGTCTCTAAAGTACATTTTCGTTTAACGACTATCATAAAACATTTTCATAAATTATGACCTAATCCTTAAGTTTCTTATGCTTTCAGTTCCCTACAAAATTACTTGTAATAAATATTAAATTAGAGGCATTCAGTATTAACTAAAAGAAGAAATACTTTATAATGCACTACCGATGGATAGTATTGGGCCACTAGATGGGTAAACTATTCAAAATTAACCGTGACTTTTAAAGATGATAGCAAAATCCAGAATGAAGATAAAAATATTTTTTAATAACGTTAGGAAGTTTATTAAATTCTGCGTTCAATGAGCCTTATTTGAAGTAATCTGGTTTTATAGATATTAAATAATCATGTGTGAAAGAGAAAAGGAAAGTACTGATAGTATCGGAACACTGACCGGGTGACCTATTGAAAATTAGCCTTGACTTTGAAAGCTAAAAGTTCCGTTCAGAATATAAATAAAAACATTTTTAGAGAAGTACTATAAAGCTTATTAAATTCTGCGTTTAATGAACCTTATTTAAAGCAATCTGGTTTTATGGATGTTAAATAATCATGTGTGAAAGAGAAAAGGAAAGTACTGAGAGTTTCGGAACATTGACCGGGTGACCTATTGAAAATTAGCCTTGACTTTGAAAGCAAAATGTTCCGTCCAGTATGTTCATAAAAACATTTTTGTAGAAGAACTAGAAGGATTATTAAATTCTGCGTTTAATAAGCCTTTGTGGTAGTAATTTAGCCTTATGGATATTCAACAATCACAAGAGAAAAACAAGAGAAAAATTGCCCTTGTATCGGAACACTAATCGGGTGACCAATTGATAAATAACATTGACTTTGAAAAATGATAGAGCTCTCCAAAATATAGATCAAAATATTTTTCGTTAGAAGGATTATTAAATTCTGCGTTTAATTAGCCTTTGTGGTAGTAATTTTGCCTTATTTATATTGAATAATGACATGAGAAAGATAAGAGAAAAATTGCCTTTGTATTAGAACACTAATCGGGTGACCAATTGATAAATAACATTGACTTCGAAAAATGATAGAGCTCTTCAAAATATAGATAAAAATATTTTTAAAACGCATTAGAAGGATTATTAAATTCTGCGTTTAATAAGCCTTTGTGGTAGTAATTTTGCCTTATTTATATTGAATAATGACATGAGAAAGACAAGAGAAAAATTGCCTTTGTATTAGAACACTAATCGGGGGACCAATTGATAAATAACATTGACTTTGAAAAATGATAGAGCTCTTCAAAATATAGATAAAAATATTTTTAAAAAACATTAGAAGGCTTATTAAATTCTGCGTTTAATAAGCCTTTGTGGAAGTAATTTTGTCCTATGGAGATTGAATAATCACAAGAGAAAGACAAGAGAAAAATTGCCCTATTATCGGAACACTAATCGGGTGACCAATTGATAAATAACATTGACTTTGAAAAATGATAGAGCTCTTCAAAATATAGATCAAAATATTTTTAAAAGGCGTTAGAAGGATTATTAAATTCTGCGTTTAATAAGCCTTTGTGGTAGTAATTTTGGCTTTTTTATATTAAATAATGACATGAGAAAGACAAGAGAAAAATTGCCTTTGTATTAGAACACTAATCGGGTGACCAAATGATAAATAACATTGACTTTGAAAAATGATAGAGCTCTCCAAAATATAGATTAAAATATTTTTAAAAAGCATTAGAAGGCTTATTAAATTCTGCATTCAATGAATCTTAAATGAAGTAATTTGACATTGTAGATCATAAATTATCAAAACAGAAAGATGAGTGACCTAATGAAAATTAGCCGTGACTTTAAAAAATAATAATGCTCTTCAAAATGCAGATAAATGTTTTGAAACTGTTGGAAATTTTATTAAATTATGCATTCAATTAGCCGTTTTTGAAGCCTTATAGATATTAAATAAAATCGTTGGAAAGATAAACGAAAAATTCTGATAGTATTGGATAACTACCCCACAACGGGGAAAAGGTACATTTTTTGGTTCAAAATACGATTCCCGCTGAATCTGTGGACCGACCTGGATGTTTTTTTTTAAAGCTGATAAAATTTCAAAGAAATTTGTTGAACCTGTTTTTTAATTTAGTTTTTCAATTTTTTATAAATAAATAAATATGACGAACAGATGGCAATTTTTTCTATTTGACGTTCCCGGTGCTCGTCAATAATAGGAAAATGTTGTAATCGCCGACGTTTCATAGATTTGCATTATACAAAGATATTTCATCGTGAGACAATTAACAAAGAAAATTTTTATAAACAAATTATTCGCTGAAAATGTGTTTTCTATCATTTTCAATAATTTAACGTTTTTAAATTGCAAACAAATTTAATAAACAAATGCATTATTTAGGCATTTGTCTTCAGAAAAATTTGTTTTTTTTCGATGTCAATTTTTTTTAATTTGGAGCCTCATGATAATTTCAGAAAATTTATCATTTTTTGATGAATTTTATGAATTATCGAACTAATTTAATAAACAAAGCCATTATTCGAGCATTTATCGACCGAAAAATTTGTATTTTTCAATGCCAGTCCTTTTAGTTGGGAACTTCATGATAATTTTAGCAACACCATCACTATTTGATGAATTTAATTTGTTTTTAAATAAATTTGATAGACAAATGCATTATTCGGACATCTGTTGGCGAAAAATTTGTTTATTTCGAAGTCAGCCTTTTAATTGAGAGCTTAATGTTAATTTCAGCAACACTCATAATAAGCTAATAAATTTTATTATTTTTTTAACAAATTTAATAAAAAATGCATTATTTGCGCATTTGTCGACGGAAAACCTCGTTTTTATCAAGGTCAGTCCTTTTAATTGGGAACTTTACGAGAATTTCACAAAAATTCATAATTAGTCAATTAATTTTATGTTTTTGTTAAACAAATTTAATTAAATAATGCATTATCCGGGAATTTTTCGACGTAAAAATTCTTTTTTTTTTCAAACTGAATGAAAAAAGGAACTTTTTTCTGAAATTAAAATGACTAAAATCATAAAAATTTATCAACAAAATAATGAATTTTTCTGAAATTATCATGAGGTTTCTAACTGAAAAAAATTGACATTGAAACAAACGATTTTTTCTGATGTCAAATGCCTGAATAATGCATTTCTTTATATTATCAACAAAAATAGTCTTAAAACAATTTTTTTCATTAAAATATTGTTTAAATTCAAATTTCTTGCAATAAAACTTAAAAAAAAAACGTTACATTTTTTCAAATTATAGAAAACACATTTTGAACAAATAATTCGTTTATAAAATTTTTTGTTTGTTTATTCTATCATGATGTAATATATTTATTTAATGTAAATCTAGGAAACGTCGGCAATCATAACAATTTTCCTATTATTGACGAGCACTGGGAACGACAAATAAAAAAAATTCAATTTTTTCGTCATATTTATTTATTTATAAAAAAATTGAAAAAATCAATTAAAAATGAGGCTTAAAATTTACGAAATTTAAATTAGACAAAAATCCAAATTAAAAATCCTATTTAACGTCCAATAATCAAATTGATGCAAAATCCTGTTAAACAAAACAAGAATCCAACGACCAAATTTGGACCACAACGAATAAAGGAAAACCAAAAAAAACCTTATTGTAATCTGAAAAAAAATCAAATAAAATTTTCCAGAATTTTTCTTTTTTAAATAAAAAACTATCCAAATCCGTAACATTTTTAAAAATTTGGAAAGATTTGGAAGGTTTCAAAAGATTTCAAGAGTGGTGAAAACCTGATTGAATCTTAAGGCATAATTATTTTTAATTAAATCAATAGTCATTTGGACAGCTTTAGGCTTAATCTTTAAATACAAAAATTTGTTAAAAATTTTTCTTTTTATAAAAATGTTTTTAACCACTTTTTAAAAATTTGTACTAAGCGATCATACAAAAATTGAATCTCAATAATATTGTCAAAATAAATGTTTTTATTATAAATAATATCATCAGTATTATTATGCTGATTCGTGAAATGATAGAAGAAACTCAAGAACAATATTTTAGATAAAAAACTTGTCTGTATTTTTTTCTAATGTTGTGCTTGAAATCTAATCAAATATCCTAAAATCATTCGAATTTTTTAAAATCCCACTCAATAAAGCGAAATAAATTAAAAGTCCTTGGAATTTTTTTAAATTTCCTATTAAAATATCCCTAAAAATTTGAGATTTTTAGATATCTTTTAAAATACTCTTACATTTAAGAAGCTTTTTGAAAATGCTTTGGAGTCTTTAAAAAAGCACTAAAATAGTTCAAATCTTTTAAAATCACAATGAATTACTCAAATAAATTTTAAACTTCTTTAAATCTTTTTAAATCCCCTCATATATTTTTAATTGTTTGAAATCTTTTTAAATACTTTTGAACTTTTGAAAGCTCTCGAAAATTTTTCGGAATTTTGACAAATACCCTAAAATCTTTAGAATCTTTATAATCTTATTGATTTTTTTTTAATTTTAAATTCTATAAGTCTCTTAAATATTGTAAAATTCTTAAAATCACATGAAATGTTATTAAAAATTCCTCGACATCTTCTGAAGTCTTACGAAATTTTTTGAAATTTTCTTCAAATTTTCCATAATCCTGCGAAATTTCGTGAAATCTCAGGAAGATCTTTGAAATCTTTTTAAAAACATTATATGGGCCATTTTTTTAAATTACCCATTTTTCAAATCAGCATTTTTTAAATGTTTTGTTAATTTTGACCTATTTTATGAATTTTTTTTTGGTTTCAAAATAAAGCTTAGGAGTTTTACTTATGAATCCGTAAAGAATAAAATTTATATTTTCTTGTTTTCGAGAAAGTTTGTCTATTCTGTTTCAGGAAATCCCTTTTTTTCCAAAGAAGCTCTACACTTGAAAAATCAATAACAAATTTTTCGTACTTTTTCCGCCCTTCTCAGTAAACACAAAAAAATTTTTAAATCTATTATTTGGTCATCAAATATGAAGGTTCCTAAATATTTTCAGAAAAAATATTTTACGTGAATTTCCAAAGGTTCAATAATAAGTTTTTCAACAAATTATTTTGATCGCTGAAAAGAGCGGTAAAAATGCTTCAAAAAATAGAATAAATAAATTTAATTTGTCGAAAAAAGCAGATTTTCCCCTTTACGGCTTCGAAGATGAAAATCTTAAGCTTTATTTCAAGATAAAAAACAAATCAGTCAAATTAAAAAAAAAAGTTAATAAAAATTTGTTTAAGCAATTGAAAATATTTTTGAATTATAAAAAACTTGTCACTTGACGCATGAAAATAATTAATATAGAAAGAATCCAAAAAAATAACGTATTTAGCATGAATTTTACATAAAACTTTTCTTTTGCATTTTTTGGGTATTTTCCGAGCACAATACTAGGCAATTTGGGATGTAAAAATTAAAATTTATTTGACAGAATTTTTTTTTTAATTCTTGAATAGGTGAATAAACTTTAATTTACGAAAAGTCAATAACAAGTGTTTATTTTTCCGCAAACCTAGCTTTTCTAATTAGTTTGTCACGATAGCCTGTCACGTGACCAATTATTAAATTTTATTATATTTGGCGTCTTTATAAATAGAAAAACAAATATATTGTCCTGAAATTTTGGTAGATAATTCAAAATATAACCAAATGGCTGCCTAGTACTTTTTTTAAATAGGGCTCTAAGGCCCTGCTCTCAGTTACATTCCAAGTTAAAAAATAAAGGATAGTACTACTTAAGCAGAATAAAAACTCAAATGATCCAGACAGCCGCGCCTTTAAATATTTTGAACCTTTTCCAAAAATTCTGACACAATATTTATATTTTTCAAAGTGAAAAGCCGTCGAACATAAACCATGTAATAGGTCACGTGATACTCTGACATGTCCTCAATCTTGACTGATTAATAAAACATGGAATTTATTATTCCGGAAATCGTACAAATTGGGGGGGATCGATGACCAAAAATCGAAAGCCCAATTTTTACAGGTATAAATTAGAACCACCCTAGTGAGTCTATTTGAGAAAAAACACCCCATTATTATTTAAATCCTCTGGAATTTAAACAATCTGTTGAATCTCGTAAAATAACTTGCATTTGCTAATATTTTTAAAAATTAGAATTAAAATTAGAAAATTTTCAAATTTCTGAAATCAGTTGTAAAAAGCTTTGAAACCTAGAACTATCATTCATCGAACTACATGCATTGTATAACAGTGCGAGCGTGCAATTGAAATCCTAGGAACTCTTGACAACCGAAACTGAAATCTGATCAATGCTCTATTAAATGCATTGAAAGACACAAGAAAATTGATTTAGAAAATTGATTTCGAGTAAGGTGAACTAATTGACATGCAGTGCTTTGTGCAGGTGCTACTCACTCTAAGAAGACTTCTGAATCACTTCGGGGTAACACCAACCTCGGCAAGACAATAGCCTTCTTCCTCCTGTTCTTGAGGGTCTGGACCGCGAAACTCTGTTGAAAGTCAGGAACTTGAAGAGGCGAATGTGGACTCAAAATTGTGATTCTCCTATCACTACCTCCAGGACTCGTTAAAGAAAAAACTCCTGAAGGAGGAGGCAAACTAAGATGCTGGGGAAGCCTCCTCTCGAGACCCATATTAGCAAACAAACCTCTTCTAACTTCAGCATTGAGACTCTCTTCGCGATGAAGATTATCAGTGCTTCTAGACTCTAGAGCCACAATCCGCCGCATGTCCTTCCTCGAAGAAGTTAGAAAACTTCTGTAATGTCCTTTCGATCCAGAAGCCACATGAGTTTCTGAAGAAGAAGAAAGAGACTCCAAAGATCGAGAGTCCTCACAGTAGCGATCATCTGCACTCAAAAAGTTTCTAGATGTCCTCAAAGACTCCATTGATCTGGCGGTTACATGACTGGACGCTATAGTCAGCAGATTCTGCTTTGGAATAGTTTTCACTTCCGGTTCATATTCCTCTTGGCTCGAACTGGATTGCGGGCTTCTGGTGGAGCTCATGAATAGTCTAGCTCCACCGTATTTAGCAAAGCTAGTTCTTGGAGGGTTTTCGTTTTCATTGGATGAAGAGGAACTTTGAATCTGAATCCTTGCGGTGGCTGTGTGTCTTTGAGAGTGGGCTTTACGGACTTCTACTCGTGCTTCCGAGACTTCTGAGACTTCCGACACCTCTTCGGAGACATCAGGAAGTTCACTCTCTTTGGATATCTGTCTTCCGGAAATGCGGTTCCCCTTCTCGTCAGTCACGATCGGTTCCGGATCTTCATCAGGAGTAATGTTCTCCACCTCGTTTTCGGATGGACACTCCATGGTATCAGATTCCTCGTTTGAATGATCTTTCTTCACAAGTCGCTGCCGGGTCGAAGAAATCCTTTTGGATGTGGTTTTTGAGACGTATTTATTCACGAGTGTAATCGCCTCTCGCATCTCCTCCGCGTCCTCATCCTCCATGATTTGATTCTCTTTACTTCAACTTCAATGGAAAAAATTAATAACTCAACTTCAACGAAAGAAACAGAGTGTAAATAATTCGTCAGAAAATCATCTGTAAGCGGTTAGATTTGTTTTTCGGGTCGTCAGTTCCTTCCGACTAAGCCGCAAGATGCCATGAAAGTTTTCTTACTTCTTCAGAGTTTTTAAAACGTCAACATGAGATCGTTAAGTAGATGCGTTTTCTTCTTAGAGTAAACATTTTTGCTCTTACTTGTAGTCTTCTGTCCTGGTTGTCGCAGGACTCTGGCTCTGAGCTGAAAATCAATGAAGCTATCGAGAAGGAAACTTACAATAAGAAAAAATATTAAGCGCTTGGATTCAACTTTCTCATGGACGTATTGACAATACAAGGATAGAAAGTGGAATGACAGAAGTCATTAAAATTTTATCTGTAATAAAAAAAATCCAGGCCCCTGCATTTTTATTTGGATTATTGAACTTTGTTTTAGAAAAATCTCTCATGATGACTTAGGTTTTGGTACAAAATTGCTGAAAAAACTTTTTAAAACTTCTTTCTACAAACACTGAAGGATATGTTTTGGGTTTCTACATATTTGGATAATTTAAGAAATATATTTTTCAGTTTGTAAAAACACAATTTGAAAAGTTTCTCTGAAAATTTTGTCCCAAGGACTAAGTCAACTTATTTGGTTTTTCTAGAGAATGACACAATTGACGTTTTTGATTGAAAAATTAAAGCTATATTTTACATCGAAACTTCAAACGATTATGACAAAATTCTATGCAAAAGTTGTAGCTCTACAAAAAATCCCGCCTTTTCTGTTGTTTAAATTTTTTATAATCAACCGTTTTGGATAGACATGAAAATGAAAAAAAGGATAACATTTCAAATGTCTGGTGTTTTTTTTTTCAATTGAAATTGGTACTTTAAAACCAAAATCGTTAGATTTAAATAAGATGATTTATATGTTCATCTATGTTAACAAAATAATTATTAAAATTATAAAAATATACAAATAAACAAAAATCATAAAAAGATTAATCATTTTTAAACAGTTTTATGTAACGTCGCTTTACATTGGAAAATCCTACTTTAAAAAATTTTAATTTGAACAAGATTTATCATTTTTAAAAAATTTTGATTTATGTTAGTTTTTTTCGCCGAAATTTTTTCAAAAATATATATTTCAAATGAAATTTACTACTAAAACCAGAAATTAGTATTTTTAGTGAAAAATCATTAATTACCAGTTACAAAGTTGAAGAAAGTTTTATGATTTAAAAAAAAACAGTTAAATTTTTATCCAATAAAGATTTGACAGTTGAGAAGAAAAATAAATTTTAACCAAATTGCTATATTTTCAATCTAAAAGAAAAATTTTACACAAAAAGGTTAAGTTTTTGACGCAAAAATATAAATTTTTAAGCTAAAAGATTAATTTTTCACAAAAAGTTCAATTTTCAGACCGAAAATATAAATTTTTAATTAAATACTCATATTTTAAACAAAAATTTCCAATTTTTACCTATAAAATTGAGATTGTCAATCAGAAATTGAATGCTAAAATTTCAGTTCAAAAAATGTCAACAAAAGAAAACGAATTTTTAACCAGATATTTCAATTTTCCACTTAAGAGATGAATCTTCATGAAAAAATTTGTTAACAAAATGTTTTAATTTTTAACCATTAAATTTAAAACAAAAAATATGTATTTGTATTAAAAGAGTTGAATTTTCAAAATAAAAAATTTGGTTTACAAAATACTCAAATTTCCTACCAAAGAAACGAATCTTAAAAAAACAAATAAATTTTTAACAAAGAGGTTTAAATTTCAGCTATGAATTTTTAAACAAAAAAGACCAATTTTTAACGAATTATAAGCCGGAAAATAAGTTTTGATAAAAAAAATTTCGAAATTTTCAAAAATATAATTTTTAAAAATTTGCAACTTAAAATATCAATTTTTGATCAAATAGTTAAATTTTACACTTAACTAATTGAATTACAACCAAACATTTATTTTTCCTAAAATAAAAAAATCAAGCTTCAACAATTTTAGATTGTCTCGGTATTTTTTTTTTTAAAGATGGTATTTTAGAAAAAATATTATTTTTATAGTCTACATATTGTAAAAGAGTAATAATTAATTCTTATATTAAAATATTAATTTTTATTAATTAATTATCCATAATCGCGCGCCTTTGTTTTATTGCTTAATTTAAAAAGTTGTTTAAAAATGATTGCTTAGATTTCTCAAGTCTTTTTTACTTAAATACTTTTAAAAAACACTTGAAACTCGAAATTTATTTAATTTAAAATTTTTTTCCAAAACGGATGGATATACGTCAATTTTTCATACCTAGATTCAAAAATTAATATTTTCGACCCGCATTAGTTAGTAATAATTTCTCTGCCCAGATAATTTTTTCGCTTAAAACTCGAATAGCTAAAAGATTATTTAAATAAAAACATCGATGTCCAAGAATATCTTTCGTTTTAGTGGCAATCGTCTAAAGAATCCCTATTGCTTTTCCAGAGAAAGCGCCATGGCACCTAAATAAGATACAAGTATCATAAAAGATATCAAATAGTACATCATAAAATAAAATCTTGATCCAGAACTACACCCTCAATTTACAGCTATAAAAGATTATGAAAGGAATATCAATTTTATTTTTACATTTAGAGGCAAATTCACCATGAAATTTAGTGATATTTTAATATCGTCTCAAAACTCGTCTCGTATCGTATCGTCTCATCTCGGAAGTCGTCACAAATCTTATGTTGAATGTCGTCTCGTATTTTATTTCAAATCTCGTCCATAATCTTGTCTTTAATATCGCCTTGTCTCAAATCTCGTCTTGAATTTCGTCTAGAATCTTGAATTGCTTCTTGAATATCGACTCGAATGTCGAATCGAATCTCTAATCTTGTATAAAATATTTTTTAATTTTAAAAATCTTCTCGAATTTCGAATTATTTTTTGAATCTTAAATATGATGTCAAATATCGAATTTTGTGTCGAGTCTCGAATTCAGTCTCGAATCTCAAATAATGCCTTGAATCTCGAATGCCGTCTCGAATATCGATTGTCGTTTCGGTTACCGAAACATCTCTTGAGTCTCGAATCTGGTCTCGAAACCTGTTCTTAATCCAGATTCTATATTTTTAAACTTGAAAAATAAATGCGTTGATGTACGACCAAAGAAAACTTTATGTATTTTTAAGGAGTTTCTTGTTGGCATTTTAAAAATCTGAATTAAAGAAATAGTTTGTTGTCTAGGTTCATCAATGATTTAATGGATTGAAATTATATTTCGAACGAAATATATCCCCTATTTTCTTATAATTACGTATTATTTGAAATTCAATAATTTTTTACTTTGAATTAAATAAAAAAAGTTAAAGAACCGATTTCCTTAATTGAGAAAACTACTTTTCTCTGTGTGCTCATTTATCGAGTTCTAACTCGACGACCAAAGAATATACTTTTTCAGTTTTGATAGTAAAATGTTGCAAATTGTGCAATCACTCTACTTTGTAACCGAATTGTAAACAATATTTATCCATATTTTCATAACACTTTTAAAGTGGGCAGTTTTTCATTTAAATTCGTGGTTTAAGTACTTAAGAACTCATGGCAGGTTGCAAAAAAATTTTGAGTTTTACGAGACCATATACTTGCCCTCCTTTTCACATAATTCTGAAAAGAAATACACGTCGAAAAGCATCAGACGGCAATTCCAGAATTAAAGCAGAAACATGTGACACGATTACGTCGCTCAAATGGATTTTGCACGCAGTTGGAGATTTTTTAACAACAAAAATGTAGGGATTGGCGGAAGTTTTGTTTTTCTTTACGTTTCGTTTTATGGGTCGAGGGTTGTTCCCAACTCAAATAAATTTTTCCGCGATGTCAGGTCTAAAATTTTACCGTTTATTGTAAAAGTATTGGACTATGACGTGAATAAATTTAACTAGCTACTAAAAGAAATGAGATGCAAATAGATAAACTTGAAAATGTGTAGAAAACGGCTTTTTTACGAACTGCCTGTACATATCTCTGAAATGAATTTTAAACGTTCTTGAGGTATTTCAATAAATTTTCTAAGAATTGAGGAAATAAAATAAAATGTCATCTAATCTCACAAAACTTTATAATATTTTAATTAATTTTAAATAATGTATTTCCAATAATATAAAGATTTCGTACGATTTCAAAAATTTTCAAATATTTCAAGATATTTATAAACATTTAAAAAGATTTATAATTTTTAAAGAAATTGTTAAGGTTTTAAGGGATTAAAATTTTTAAATATTTTAAATATCTTGGGCTATTTTATTTTAATTTCACGTAATTTTCAAGAACTTCAACGAATTTTAAAAGATGTGAAAATATTTCAAGAGATTTGAAAATATTATAAGAGATTTAAAACATTTTAGGGCATTTTAAAAGGTTCCAAGAATAGTTAAATAGATTTCAAAGGGTCTGAAATATTTCATAGTATTTCAAAAGACTCAAAGGCATTTTCGAGATATTTCCAAGATTTAAAGGGAACTTAAAATATATTACAAGATAACGCTATAGATTTGTAGGATTTTGAAAGATTTGTAAATATTTTTCAAGACTTCAAATAATTTTTAATTGATTTTAAAAAGATTTAAAAATATTATAATGGATTCAAAATTCATTATGATATTTTTTATAGATTTCAATAATTTGAAGCATAAGAAACTATTTTATAGGTTTTAAAATATTTTAACCTAAAATTTTAATGAATTATTTTAGATTCTTTTTTAATCTTATGATTTTTTTATTCTCTTGAATTCTTGAAAATGCATTTCATTCTTTTGAATTCTCTCAAATTTCTCGAAACTGATTTCTACTTACTGAATTTTGTCATATTTTTGATTTGTTTTTAATTCACTTGATTTTAAAAAATTTGCATTTAATATTGTTGATTTTAATGGAATTGAAAATTTCGTCTGAAATTCTTATAAGTTTGATCGAATTCATTGAATTTCTCTAAACTCATTGACATTTTACTTAAATCATAAAATTTTCTCGATTAAAAAAAATAAATTTATTTGAACATTTCTCAAATTTGCTCAATATTTTAAAAAATGTATTAAATTTATCCTGAAATCTTTGAATTTCGGGTTGAATTCTGATCAATTTCTTCCAATTTTCAAAATTTTTCTTAAATGCATCTAGATTCATTAAAGTTTTATTTTTAATGGAATTTTGTATATTCAAAAAAAAGTTCCAATTCATTTAAATTCTTTTCAATTTTACCAAAACAGTTTTAAAATTGTCAGGAATTTATCTCGAAATCGTTCAAATTCGACTTAAATTTTGATAAATTTAATTGAATTCTTGGAATTTCTCTTAATTTTTTAAAATATAAATAATTTATTTCAATTTAATCAATGAAATTTCTCCGATTACAAAACTTCCAATTAACTCGAATAAATACTCTAAATTTTACATTAATTAACAAAATTTCGCCTGGAGTGCTTGAAAATTTAAAAATTATTAATTGAATTTCTCTCAAAATCCTATAAATTAATTCATAAGTGATTTAATTAAATTAAATTTTTTGGATAAAAAAAATTAAATTGATTAAATTTCTCAAAACTCGTCTCGTCTCGTCTCCTGTAGTTTCAAATCATGTCTCTTCTATTCTCTTATCTCATCTCGAATGTTCCATCTTATCTAGATTCTCGAATATCGTCTTGAATCTTTAAATATGTCTTGAATATCGAAGTTCATCTCGAATCTCGGGTCTCGAGCCCTGAATCTTGTTTTGAATCTCGAAACTTGTCCTGAACCTCGTGTTGAATTTCGATTCTTGTCTCGACTCTTGGTTTGAATCTTGATTCGATTTCTTTGCAAAAACACGCATGCATTGATATAGGATCGAAAAAAAGTTTCTGTAATATAAAGAAATTTATTTTCAACTTTTATCAATTTGAATTAAAGAAATAGGTTTTTGTGCCAAAAACAATCTTTTATGAAATGAATAAATATATTTCTATGTTTATTAAGGATTATATTATTAGGTTTGAATAGCATTGAAAATTATTTCTCGGTTAGAAATAAGTCACTTCTTCGATTAAAATTGGTGAAATTTTTACTTGTTTTTTTTTTGTAAATTAGGCTGTGGAATACCTAAGAATAATAAAATTAAACTTTAAAAATTTCAATTATTGAATTATCACGTCATAAAGAAAAAAAAACAAAGCTTTGATCGTTTTGAAATACTGACTGGGTGACCTATTAAAAATTAGTCTTGATTTTCAAAGGTGATAGAAAAGTCTAGAATAATGATAAAAAATATTTGTTGT